>NW_027490389.1:300000-397855 GCF_050948175.1 Xylocopa sonorina | reverse complement strand
TGCTACGATACGATGATATCTGCAAACGCTATTTCCCAGCAGGGAAGTGTCGCATTTACATTCTTTTGATGCGAATAAGAGGTGTACATGACACTTCGCAATGAACATTATATCTTATCATGAAACATAGAAGTGTGATGCGATATCGCACTATAAGAAGAATTCGGACCCTGTCGCCAACGATGAGGAGACATCTACAAACGCTATATCCTATCATGGAAGTGTCGCATTTACATTCTTTTGAAGTGAACACGAGGTATACATGACACATCGGAATGCATATTATACCTTATCATGAAACATAGAAGTGAGATGCTATATCGTGTTTTAAGAAGCATTAGAGCTATATCGCTTCGATACATAGACATCTGCAAACGCCGTTTCCTAGCAAGAAAGTGTCGCATTTACATTCATTTGAAGTGTATGCGAGGTGTAAGTGACACTTCGCAATGAATAATAGATCTTATCATGAAACATAGAAATGAGATGCGATATCGTGTTTTAAGAAGCTTTAGAAATCTGTTGCTTCGATTTGTAGACATTTGCAAACGCTATTACCTAGCAAGGAAGTGTCGCATTTACATTCTTTTGAAGTGAATACGAGGTATAAGTGACACTTCGCAATGAATAATAGATCTTATCATGAAATATAGAAATGAGATGCGATATCGTGTTTTAAGAAGCTTTAGAAATATATTGCTTCGATACGTAGACATCTGAATACGCTATTCCCTAGCAAGGAAGTGTCGCATTTACATTTGTTTGGAGTGAATACTAGGTATACATGAGACTTCGCAATGAATATTATATCTTATCATGAAGCATAGAAATGAGATGCGATATCGCGTTTTGAGAAGCATTAGAACTCAGTTGCTACGATACGTAGACATCTGCAAACGCTATTTCCTAGTAAGCAATAGTCGCATTCACATACTTTTGAAGTGAATACGAGGTATACATGACACTTCGCAATGAATATTATATCTTATCACGAAACATGTAAATGAGATGTGATATCGCGATTTAAGTAGCATTAGAACGCTATTGCTACGATACGTAGACATCTGAAAACGCTATTTCCTAGTAAGCAATAGTCGCATTTACATACTTTTGAAGTGAATACGAGGTATACATGACACTTCGCAATGAATATTATATCTTATCATGAAGCATAGAAATGAGATGCGATATCGCGTTTTGAGAAGCATTAGAACTCCATTGCTACGATATGTAGACATCTGAAAACGCTATTTCCTAGCGAACAATAGTCGCATTTACATTCTTTTGAAGTGAATACGAGGTATACATGACACTTCGCAATGAATATTATATCTTATCATGAAACATAGAAGAGAGATGCGATATCGCGTTTTAAGAAGCATTAGAACTCTATGGCATCGATGCGGAGACAACAGCAAACGCTATTTCCTAGCATGGAAGTGTCGCACTTACATTCTTTTGAAGTGTATACAAGGTATACATGACCATTCGCAATGAATATTATATCTTATCACGAAACATAGAAATGTGATGCGATATCGCGATTTAAGTAGCATTAGAACTCTATTGCTACGATGCGTAGGCATCTGAATACGCTATTTCCTAGCAAGCAGTAGTCACATTTACATTCTTTTGAAGTGAATACGAGGTATACATGACACTTCGCAATGAATATTATATCTTATCATGAAACACGGAAGAGGGATGCGATATCGCGTTTTATGAAGCATTAGAACCCTACGGTCTCTATGCGGAGACATCTGCAAACGCTATCTCCTAGCAAGTAGTCGCATTTACATTCTGTTGAAGTGAATACGAGATATACATGACACTTCGCAATGAATATTATATCTTATCATGAAGCATAGAAATGAGATGCGATATCGCGATCTAAGAAGCATTTGAACTGTATTGCTACGGTACCTAGGCATCTGCAAACGCTATGCCCTAGCAAGGAATAGTAGCATTTACATTCTTTTGATATGAATACGAGGTATACATGACACTTCGCAATGAATATTATATCTTATAATGAAACAGAGAAATGAGATGCGATATCGCGATCTAAGAAGCATTAGAACTCTATTGCCTCGACGCGTAGACACCTGCAGACGCTACTTCCTAGCATGGAAGTGTCGCATTTTCATTCTTTTGTAGTGAATGCGAGGTATACATGACACTTCGCAATGAATATTATATCTTATCATGAAACACGGAAGAGGGATGCGATATCGCGTTTTAAGAAGCATTAGAACTCTACGGTCTCTATGCGGAGACATCTGCAAACGCTATCTCCTAGCAAGTAGTCGCATTTACATTCTGTTGAAGTGAATACGAGATATACATGACACTTCGCAATGAATATTATATTTTATCACGAATCATAGAAATGAGATGCGATATCACGATTTAAGTAGCATTAGAACTCTACTGCTACGATACGTAGACATCTGAATACTCTATTTCCTAGCAACGAAGTGTCGCATTTACATTCGTTTGGAGTGAATACGAGGTATACATGACACTTCGCAATGGATATTACATATTATCATGAAGCATAGAAATGGGATGCGATATTGCGTTTTGAGAAGCATTAGATCTCTACTGCTACGATACGTGGACATCTGCAAACGCTATTTCCTAGCAGGGAAGATTCGCATTTACATTCTTTTTGAAGTGAATACGAGGTATACATGGCACTTCGCAATGAACATTATATCTTATCATGTAACATAAAAGTGAGATGCGATATCGCGTCTTAAGAAGCATTCGAAACCTATTGCCTCGATGCGGAGATATCTACAAATGCTATTTCCTAGTATGGAAGTGTTGCATTTACATTCTTTTGGAGTGAATTCGAGGTATACATGACACTTCGCAATGAATATTATATCTTATCACGAAACATATAAATGAGATGCGATATCGCGATTTAAGTAGCATTAGAATTCTATTGCTACGATATGTAGGCATCTGCAAACGCTATTTCCTAGCATGGACGTGTGGCACTTACATTCTTTTGAATGTGAATACGAGGTATACACGACACTTGGCAATGAATATAATATCTTATCACGAAACATATAAATGAGATGCGATATCGCGATTTAAGCAGCATTAGAAATCTATTGCTACGATACGTAGACATCTGCAAACGCTATTTCCTAGCAAGGAAGTGTCGCATTTACAATACTTTTGATGTGTAAACGAGGTATACATAACACTTCACAATGAATTTTACATCATATCGTGAAACATAGAAATGAGATGCGATGCCGCGTTTTAAGAAGCATTAGAACTTTACTGCTTCTGTACGTAGACATCTGGACCAGCTATATCCTAGCAAGGGAAGTGTTGCATTTACATCCATTTGAAGTGTAGACGAGGAAATACATAACACTTCGGAATGAACATTACATCTTATCATGAAACATAGAAATGAGACGCGATATCTCGTTTTAAGATGCATTTAGAACTCTATTGCTTCGATACATAGGACATCTGCAAACGCTATTTCCTAGCAAGTAATAGTCGCATTTGCATTCTAATGAAGTGAATACGAGGCATACATGACACTTTGCAATGAATATTATATCTTATCATGAAACATAGGTGTGAGATGCGATATCGCGTTTTAAGCAGTAGTAGAACTCTATTGCTACGATACGATGATATCTGCAAACGCTATTTCCCAGCAGGGAAGTGTCGCATTTACATTCTTTTGATGCGAATAAGAGGTGTACATGACACTTCGCAATGAACATTATATCTTATCATGAAACATAGAAGTGTGATGCGATATCGCACTATAAGAAGAATTCGGACCCTGTCGCCAACGATGAGGAGACATCTACAAACGCTATATCCTATCATGGATAGTGTCGCATTTACATTCTTTTGAAGTGAACACGAGGTTATACATGGACACATCGGAATGCATATTATACCTTATCATTGAAACATAGAAGTGAGATGCTATATCGTGTTTTAAGAAGCATTAGAGCTATATTGCTTCGATACATAGACATCTGCAAACGCTGTTTCCTAGCAAGAAAGTGTCGCATTTACATTCATTTGAAGTGTATGCGAGGTGTAAGTGACACTTCGCAATGAATAATAGATCTTATCATGAAACATAGAAATGAGATGCGATATCGTGTTTTAAGAAGCTTTAGAAATCTATTGCTTCGATTTGTAGACATTTGCAAACGCTATTACCTAGCAAGGAAGTGTCGCATTTACATTCTTTTGAAGTGAATACGAGGTATAAGTGACACTTCGCAATGAATAATAGATCTTATCATGAAATATAGAAATGAGATGCGATATCGTGTTTTAAGAAGCTTTAGAAATATATTGCTTCGATACGTAGACATCTGAATACGCTATTCCCTAGCAAGGAAGTGTCGCATTTACATTTGTTTGGAGTGAATACTAGGTATACATGAGACTTCGCAATGAATATTATATCTTATCATGAAGCATAGAAATGAGATGCGATATCGCGTTTTGAGAAGCATTAGAACTCAGTTGCTACGATACGTAGACATCTGCAAACGCTATTTCTAGTAAGCAATAGTCGCATTCACATACTTTTGAAAGTGAATACGAGGTATACATGACACTTCGCAATGAATATTATATCTTATCACGAAACATGTAAATGAGATGTGATATCGCGATTTAAGTAGCATTAGAACGCTATTGCTACGATACGTAGACATCTGAAAACGCTATTTCCTAGTAAGCAATAGTCCGCATTTACATACTTTTGAAGTGAATACGAGGTATACATGACACTTCGCAATGGAATATTATATCTTATCATGAAGCATAGAAATTGAGATGCGATATCGCGTTTTGAGAAGCATTAGAACTCCATTGCTACGATATGTAGACATCTGAAAACGCTATTTCCTAGCGAACAATAGTCGCATTTACATTCTTTTGAAGTGAATACGAGGGTATACATGACACTTCGCAATGAATATTATATCTTATCATGAAACATAGAAGAGAGATGCGATATCGCGTTTTAAGAAGCATTAGAAACTCTATGGCATCGATGCGGAGACAACAGCAAACGCTATTTCCTAGCATGGAAGTGTCGCACTTACATTCTTTTGAAGTGTATACAAGGTATACATGACCATTCGCAATGAATATTATATCTTATCACCGAAACATAGTAAATGTGATGCGATATCGCGATTTAAGTAGCATTAGAACTCTATTGCTACGATGCGTAGGCATCTGAATACGCTATTTCCTAGCAAGCAGTAGTCACATTTACATTCTTTTGAAGTGAATACGAGGTATACATGACACTTCGCAATGAGATATTATATCTTATCATGAAACACGGAAGAGGGATGCGATATCGCGTTTTATGAAGCATTAGAACCCCTACGGTCTCTATGCGGAGACATCTGCAAACGCTAATCTCCTAGCAAGTAGTCGCATTTACATTCTGTTGAAGTGAATACGAGATATACATGACACTTCGCAATGAATATTATATCTTATCATGAAGCATAGAAATGAGATGCGATATCGCGATCTAAGAAAGCATTTGAACTGTATTGCTACGGTACCTAGGCATCTGCAAACGCTATGCCCTAGCAAGGAATAGTAGCATTTACATTCTTTTGATATGAATACGAGGTATACATGACACTTCGCAATGAATATTATATCTTATAATGAAACAGAGAAATGAGATGCGATATCGCGATCTAAGAAGCATTAGAACTCTATTGCCTCGACGCGTAGACACCTGCAGACGCTACTTCCTAGCATGGAAGTGTCGCATTTTCATTCTTTTGTAGTGAATGCGAGGTATACATGACACTTCGCAATGAATATTATATCTTATCATGAAACACGGTAAGAGGGATGCGATATCGCGTTTTAAGAAGCATTAGAACTCTACGGTCTCTATGCGGAGACATCTGCAAACGCTATCTCCTAGCAAGTAGTCGCATTTACATTCTGTTGAAGTGAATACGAGATATACATGACACTTCGCAATGAATATTATATTTTATCACGAATCATAGAAATGAGATGCGATATCACGATTTAAGTAGCATTAGAACTCTACTTGCTACGATACGTAGACATCTGAATACTCTATTTCCTAGCAACGAAGTGTCGCATTTACATTCGTTTGGAGTGAATACGAGGTATACATGACACTTCGCAATGGATATTACATATTATCATGAAGCATAGAAATGGGATGCGATATTGCGTTTTGAGAAGCATTAGATCTCTACTGCTACGATACGTGGACATCTGCAAACGCTATTTCCCTAGCAGGGAAGATTCGCATTTACATTCTTTTGAAGTGAATACGAGGTATACATGGCACTTCGCAATGAACATTATATCTTATCATGTAACATAAAAGTGAGATGCGAATATCGCGTCTTAAGAAGCATTCGAAACCTATTGCCTCGATGCGGAGATATCTACAAATGCTATTTCCTAGTATGAAGTGTTGCATTTACATTCTTTTGGAGTGAATTCGAGGTATACATGACACTTCGCAATGAATATTATATCTTATCACGAAACATATAAATGAGATGCGATATCGCGATTTAAGTAGCATTAGAATTCTATTGCTACGATATGTAGGCATCTGCAAACGCTATTTCCTAGCATGGACGTGTGGCACTTACATTCTTTTGAAGTGTGAATACGAGGTATACACGACACTTGGCAATGAATATAATATCTTATCACGAAACATATAAATGAGATGCGATATCGCGAATTTAAGCAGCATTAGAAATCTATTGCTACGATACGTAGACATCTGCGGACTCTATTTCCTAGCATGGAAGTGTCGTATTTACATTCTTTTGAATGTGAATACGAGGTACACATGACACTTCGCAATGAATATTATATCTTATCATGAGACATAGAAATGATGTGCGATATTGCGTTCTAAGAAGGACTAGAACTCTATTGCTTCGATACGTAGACTTCTGGAAACGCTATTTCCTAGCATGGAAGTGTCGCATTTACATTCTTTTGAATTGAATACGAGGTACACATAACACTGCACAATGAATATTATATCTAATCATGAAACATAGAATAGAGGTGCGATATCGCGTTTTAAGGAGAATTAGAACTCTATAGCTTCGATACAGAGATATATTGGGAACTGAATTTCCTCAGAGAGGAAGTGTCGCATTTTGTGACGTCAGGCGTACCGCCTGCCACCCATCAATCTTCTCGCACCCCCCAGCATCAACCCCTGGACGCATGCAACCAGCCCAAACTCGCCTGCAGAACCAGCAACTGTAAGTGTTCGCACGCGCATACCTGCACGCGCTCACTCACACCGAGTTCCGCTGCCTCACTCGCACCACCGAGTATACCTGTCTCTCCCCGCACCAAGGACGGGCAGCCCTATCTCCCTCGCACCGAGGATTCCGTCCAGCAGGAAGACGTAGCCGCAGCCCATCACCTGAATGGGGTCTTTTCCAATTCGGGGGAACAGTATCTGCTAGAACTTATATATTACTTCTAAGCTAGGACATACATACCATATCATGACGCATATATAAGAATTCCTAGATCTAAGTTACACTAAGTAAGATGCGTCCGGCATGCGGCATGCCGCCGATAGCCCACCACCACGAACCGCGGGTCTCCACTCGCTGGACCCGGGCGCTCTCCGCCTCGAGACGCGAGTCCCCCCACTCGCGGGACCGCGATCTCCATACCACGAGCGTTCGCGACCGTAGCGTCCCGCGAACCGAGGAGGTCAGAAACGCGTCCTCCAGAGCACACACTCTGACTCGAGATCTCCTACGAGGGGTCGAAACTCTAGTTCTAGATCGTTAGCCACCTCAATGTGAGGTTCAGGCATCGTATTTCTATTTCCGAAAATAGGCTGGTGTCGTAAAGCCTCCGGAGCAACGGAAAATAGTTTCACCGGACGTGATACCTCGTATTCACCCAAAAGAATGTAAATGCGACACTACCTTCCTAGGAAATAAGGTTAGCAGATGTCTACGTATCGTAGCAATGGAGTTCTAATGCTTTTTAAATCGCGATATCGCATCTCATTTCCATGCTTCATGATAAGATATAATATTCATTGCGAAGTGTAATGTATACCTCGTATTCTCTTCTTAAGAATGTAAATGCGACACTTCCATGCTAGGAAATAGCGTTTGCAGATGTCTACGTATCGTAGCAATAGAGTTCTAATGCTTCCTAAAACGCTATATCGCATCTCACTTCTATGTTTCATGATAAGATATAATATTCATTGCGAAGTGTCATGTATACCTCGTTTTCACTTCAAAAGAATGTAAATGCAACATTTCCATGCTAGGAATTAGCTTTTGGAGATGTCTACGTATCGTAGCAATGGGGTTCCAATGCTTCGTAAAACGCGATATCGCATCTCATTTCTATGTTTCATGATTAGATATAATATTCATTGTGCAGTGTTATGTGTACCCTCGTATTCAATTCAAAAGAATGTAAATGCGACACTTCCATGCTAGGAAATAGCGTTTCCAGAAGTCTACGTATCGAAGCAATAGAGTTCTAGTGCTTCTTAAAACGCAATATCGCATATCATTTCTATGTCTCATGATAAGATATAATATTCATTGCGAAGTGTTACGTATTCCTCGTCTACACTTCAAAAGAATGTAAATGCAACATTTCCATGCTAGGAATTAGCTTTTGGAGATGTCTACGTATCGTAGCAATAGGGTTCCAATGCTTCTTAAAACGCGATATCGCATCTCATTTCTATGTTTCATGACTAGATATAATATTCATTGTGCAGTGTTATGGTGTACCTCGTATTCAATTCAAAAGAATGTAAATGCCGACACTTCCATGCTAGGAAATAGCGTTTCCAGAAGTCTACGTATCGAAGCAATAGAGTTCTAGTGCTTCTTAAAACGCAATATCGCATATCATTTCTATGTCTCATGATAAGATATAATATTCATTGCGAAGTGTTACGTATTCCTCGTCTACACTTCAAATGAATGTAAATGCGACACTTCTTTGCTAGGAAATAGCGTTTACCAGATGTCTACGTATCGAAGCAATAGAGTTCTAATCCTTCTTAAACCCGCGATATCGCATCTCATTTCTATGTTTCATGGTGAGAGATAATATTGATTGTGGAGACTTAGGTTATACCTCGTATACACTTCAAAAGAATGTAAATGCGACACTTCCCTTCTGGGAGATAGCGTTTCCAGATGTCTACGTATCGTAGAAATGGAGTTCTTTGTGCTTCTCAAGACGCGATATCGCATCTCATTTCTATGTTTCATGATAAGATATAAATTCATTGCGAAGTGTCACGTATAACCTCGTATTCACTTCAAAAGAATGTAAATGCGACACTTCCTTGCTAGGAAATAGCCCTTTGCAGATGTCTACGTATCGCAAGAATAGAATTCTAATGCTTCTTAGAACGAGATATCGCATCCCACTTCTATGTTTCATGATTAAGATATAATATCCATTGCGAAGTGTCATGTATACATCGTATTCACTAAAGAAGAATGTAAATGCGACACTTGCATGCTAGGAAATAGCGTTTGCAGATGTCTACGTACCCGTAGCAATAGTGTTCTAATGCTACTTAAAACGAGATGTCGCATGTCATTTCTATGTTACGTGATAAGACATAATATTCATTGTGGAGTGTTATGTTATACCTCGTATTCACTTCAAAAGAATGTAAATGCGACACTATCTTGCTAGGAAATTTTGTTTGCAGATGTCTACGTATCGTAGCAAGAGAGATCTAATGCTTCTCAAAACGCGATATAGCACCTCATTCCTATGCTTCATGATAAGATATAATATTCATTGCGAAGTGTCATGTATATTCTCGTATTCACTTCAAAAGAATGTAAATGCGACACTTCCTTGCTAGGAAATAACAAGTTGCAGATGTCTACGCATCGTAGCAATGGAGTTCCACTGCTACTTAAATCGCGACATCGCATCACACTTCTAAGTTTCGAGATAAAATATAATATTCCTTGCAAAGTATTATGTATACCACGATATTATCTTCAAAAGAATGTAAATGCGGCATTTCCATGCTAGAAAATAGCGTTTGCAGATGTCTACGTATCGTAGCAAATAGAGTTCTAATGCTTCCTAAACGCGATATCGCAACTCACCTTCCATGTTTCATGACAAGATATAATATTCATTGCCAAGAGTCATGTATACCTCGTACTCACTTCAGAAGAATGTAAATGCGACACTTCCATGCTAGGAAATAGCCTTTGCAGATGTCTACGTATCGTAGCAATAGAGTTCCTAATTGGTACTTAAAACAAGATGTCGCATTTCATTTCTATGTTTCGTGATAAGGTTATATATATTCATTGTGGAATGTTACGTGTACCTCGTATTCACTTCAAAAGAATGTAAATGCGACACTTCCATGCTAGGAAACAGCCTTTGCAGATGTCTACGTGTCGTAAGAATAGAGTTCTAGTACTTCCTAAAACGAGATGTCGCATCTCATTTCTATGTTTCATGATAAGATATAATATCCATTGCGAAGTGTCATGCATACCTCGTATTCACTTCAATGGAATGTAAATGCGACACTTCTATGCTAGGGAATAGCGTTCGCAGATGTCTACGTATCGTAGCAATAGAGTTCTAATGCTTCTCAAAACGCGATATAGCACCTCATTCCTATGTTTCATGATAAGATATAATATTCACTGCGAAGTGTCATGTATACCTTGTATTCACTGCAAAAGAAAGCAAATGCGACACTTCCTTGCTAGGAAATAACAGTTGCAGATGTCTACGCATCGTAGCAATGGAGTTCTATTGCTACTTAAATCGCGATATCGCATCTCGTTTCTATGTTTCATGATAAGATATAATATCCATTGCGAAGTGTCATGTATACCTCGTACTCACTTCAAAAGGATGTAAATGCTACATTCCATTCCTAGGAAATAGAGTTTGCAGATGTCTACGAATATTAGCAATAGAGTTCCAATGCTTCTCAAAACGCGATGTCGCATCTCATTTCTATGTTTCATGATAAGATATAATATCCATTGCGAAGTGTCATGCATACCTCGTATTCACTTCAATGGAATGTAAATGCGACACTTCTATGCTAGGGAATAGCGTTCGCAGATGTCTACGTATCGTAGCAATAGAGTTCTAATGCTTCTCAAAACGCGATATAGCACCTCATTCCTATGATTCATGATAAGATATAATATTCACTGCGAAGTGTCATGTATACCTCGTATTCACTTCAAAAGAAAGTAATTGCGACACTTCCTTGCTAGGAAATAACAGTTGCAGATGTCTACGCATCGTAGCAATGGAGTTCTATTGCTACTTAAATCGCGATATCGCATCTCATTTCTATGTTTCATGATAAGATATAATATCCATTGCGAAGTGTTATGTAAATCTCGTATTCACTTCAAAAGAATGTAAATGCGACACTTCCATGCTAGGAAATAGCGCTCGCAGCTGTCTACGTATCGTAGCAATAGAGTTCTAATGCTTCTTAAAACGCAATATCGAATCTCACTGCTATGTTTCATGATAAGATATAATATTCATTGTGGAGACGCAGGTATACCTCGTATTCACTTCAAAAGAATGTAAATGCGACACTTCCTTCCTATCAAATAGCGTTTGCAGATGCCTCCGTATCGAAGCAATAGAGTACTAATGCTTCTTAAATCGCGATATCGCATCTCAAATCTATGTTTCATAATAATATATAATATTCATTTTGGAGTGTTATGTATACCTCGTATTCACTTCAAAAGAATGTAAATGCGACACTTCCTTGCTATTAAATAGCGTTTGCGGATGTCTGCATATCGTAGCAAAAGATTTCAAATGCTTTTAAATCGCGTTATCGCATCTCATTTCTATGTTTCGTGATAAGATGTAATATTCAATGCGAAGTGTCACGTATACCGCGTATTCACTTCCAAACAATGTAAATGCAACACTTCCTTGCTAGGAAATAGCGTTTGCAGATGTCTACGTATCGTAGCAATAGGGTTCTAATGCATTTTAAATCGCGATATCGCATCACATTTCTATGTTTCATGATTAGATATAATATTCATTGTGGAGACGTAGCTATACCTCGTATTCACTTCTAAAGAATGTAAATGCGACACTTCCTTGCTAGGGAATAGCGTTTCCAGATGTTTACGTATCGTAGCATTAGAGTTCCAGTGCTTCTCAGGACGCGATATCGCATCTCATTTCTATGTTTCATGATAAGATATTATATTCATTGCGAAGTGTCATGTATACCTCGTATTCACTTCAAAAGGATGTAAATGCGACACTTCCTTGCTAGGAAATAGCGTTTCCAGATGACCACGTATCGTAAGAATAGAGTTCTAATACTTCTTAAAACGAGATGTCGCATCTCATTTATATATTTCATGATAGGATATAATATCCATTGCGAAGTGTCATGCATACCTCGTATTCACATCAATGGAACGTAAATGCGACACTTCCATGCTAGGAAATAGCGTTTGCAGATGTCTACGTATCGTAGCAATAGAGTTCTAATGCTTCTTAGAACGCAATATCGCATCTCACTTCTATGTTTCATGATAAGATATAATATTCATTGCGAAATGTCATGCATACCTTGCATCCACTTCAAAAGAATGTAAATGCGACACTTACATGCTAGGAAATAGCGTTTGGAGATGTCTACGTATCGTAGCAATAGAGTTCTAATGCTTCTTAAAACGAGATGTCGCATCTCACTTCGATGTTTCGAGATAAGATATAATATTCATTGCGAAGTGTCATGTATACCTCGTATTCACGTCAAAAGAATGTAAATGCGACATTTCCTTGCTAGGAAATAGCGTTTCCAGATGACCACGTATCGTAAGAATAGAGTTCTAATGCTTCTTAGAACGCGATATCGCATCTCACTTCTATGTTTAATGATAAGATATAATATTCATTGCGAAATGTCATGCATACCTTGCATCCACTTCAAAAGAATGTAAATGCGACACTTACATGCTAGGAAATAGCGTTTGGAGATGTCTACGTATCGTAGCAGTAGAGTTCTAATGCTTCTTAAAACGAGATGTCGCATCTCACTTCGATGTTTCGAGATAAGATATAATATTCATTGCGAAGTGTCATGTATACCTCGTATTCACGTCAAAAGAATGTAAATGCGACATTTCCTTGCTAGGAAATAGCGTTTCCAGATGACCACGTATCGTAAGAATAGAGTTCTAATGCTTCTTAGAACGCGATATCGCATCTCACTTCTATGTTTAATGATAAGATATAATATTCATTGCGAAATGTCATGCATACCTTGCATTCACTTCAAAAGAATGTAAATGCGACACTTACATGCTAGGAAATAGCGTTTGCAGATGTCTACGTATCGTAGCAATAGAGTTCTAATGCTTCTTAAAACGCGATATCGCATCACATTTCAATGTTTCATGATAATATATAATATTCATTGCGATGTGTCATGTATACCTCGTATTAAATTCAAAAGAATGTAAATGCGACTATTGCTTCCTAGGAAATAGCGTTTGCAGATGTCTATGTAGCGTAGCAATAGAGTTCTAGTGCTACTTAAATCGCAATATCGCATCTCATTTATATGTTTCGTGATGAGACATAATATTCATTGCGAAGTCTCATGTATACCTCGTATTCACTTCAAAAGAATGTAAGTGCGACACTTCCATGCTAGGAAATAGCGTATACAGATGTCTCCGCATCGAGGCCATAGAGTTCTAATGCTTCTAAAAACGCGATATCGCATCTCTCTTCTATGTTTCATGATAAGATATAATATTCATTGCGATGTGTCATGTATACCTCGTATTCTCTCCAAACGAATGTAAATACAACACTTCCTTCGTAGGAAATAGCTTATTCAGATGTCTACGTATCGTAGCAATAGAGTTCTAATGCTGCTTAGATCGCGATATCGCATCTCATTTCTATGTTTCGTGATAAGAAAGAATATTCATTACGAATGGTCATGTATACCTTGTATTCACATCAAAAGAATGTAAATGCGACTACTGCTTGCTAGGAAATAGCGTTTGCAGATGTCTCCGCATCGAGACCGTAGAGTTCTAATGCTTCTTAAAACGCGATATCGCATCTCTCTTCTGTGTTGCATGATAAGATATAATATTCATTGAGAAGTGTCATGTATACCTCGTATTCACTTCAAAAGAATGTAAATGCGACTACTGCTTGCTAGGAAATAGCGTTTGCAGATGTCTACGTATCGTAGCAGTAGAGTTCTAATGCTACATAAATCGCGATATCGCATCTCATTTGTATGTTTCGTGATAAGATACAATACTCATTCCGAAGTGTCATGTATACCTCGTATTCACTTCAAAAGAATGTAAATGCGAATCTTCCTTGCTAGTAAATAGCGCTTGCAGATGTCTACGTTTCGTAGCAATAGTGTTCTAATGCTTCTCCAATCGCGATATCGCATCTCATTTCTATGCTTCATGATAAGATATAATATTCATTGCGAAGTGTCATGTATACCTCGTATTCACTTCAAAAGAATGTAAATGCGACACTTCCATGCTAGGAAACAGCGTCTGCAGATGTCTACGCGTCGAGGCAATAAGGTTCTAATGCTTCTTAAAACGCGATATCGCATCTCACTTCTATGATTCATGATAAGATATAATATTCATTGCGAAGTGTCATGTATACCTCGTATTCACTTCAAAAGAATGTAAATGCGACTATTCGTTGCTAGGAAATAGCGTTTGCAGATGCCTACGTATCGTAGCAATGCTTAGTTCTAAAGCTTCTTATATCGCGATATCGCATCTCATTTCTATGTTTCGTGATAAGTTATAATATTCATTCCGAAGTGTCATGTATAACTCGAATTCACTTCAAAGGAATCTAAATGCGACATTTCCATGCTAGGAAATAGCCCTTGCAGATATCTCCGCATTGTGGCAATAGAGTCCTAATGCTTCTTAAAACGAGATGTCGCATTTCATTTCTATGTTTCGTGATAAGATATGATATTCATTGCGAAGTGTCATGCATACCTCCTATTCACTCCAAACAAATGTAAATGCGACTATTCCTTGCTAGGGCATAGTGTTTGCAGATGCCTACGTATCGTAGCAATAGAGTTCTAATGCTTCTTAGATCGCGATATCGCATCCCATTTCTATGTTTCATTATAAGATATATTATTCAGTCCGAAGTGTCATGTATACCTCGTATTCACATCAAAAGTATGTAAATGCGACTATTCCTTGCTAGGGCATAGCGTTTGCAGATGCCTACGTATCGTAGCAATACAGTTCTAATGCTTCTTAGATCGCGATATCGCATCTCATTTTTATGTTTCGTGATAAGTTATAATATTCGTTCCGAAGTGTCGTGTAAACCTCGAATTCATTTCAAAAGAATGAAAATGCGACTATTGCTTGCTAGGAAATAGCGTTTGCATATGTCTACGTATCGTAGCAATAGCGTTCTAATGCTACTTAGATCGCGATATGACACCTCATTTATATGTTTCGTGATAAGATATAATATTCATTGCGAAGTGTCATGTATACCTCGTATTCTCTCCAAACGAATGTAAACGCGACACTTCCTTGCTAGGAAATGGCGTATTCAGATGTCTACGTATCGTAGCAATAGAGTTCTAATGCTACTTAAATCTCGATATCGCATCTCATTTATATGTTTCGTGATAAGTTATAATATTCATTCCGAAGTGTCATGTAAACCTCGAATTCTTTTCAAAAGAATGTAAATGCGACTATTGCTTGCTAGGAAATAGCGTTTGCAGATATCTCCACATCGCGGCAATAGGGTTCTAATGCTTCTTAAGACGCGATATCGCATCTCACTTATGTGTTACATGATAAGATATAATATTTTTGCGAATGGTCATGTATACCTTGTATTCACTTCAAAAGAATGTAAATGCGACTATTGCTTGCTAGGAAATAGCGTTTGCAGATGTCTACGTATCGTAGCAATAGCGTTCTAATGCTACTTAAATCGCGATATGACACCTCATTTATATGTTTCGTGATAAGATATAATATTCATTGCGAAGTGTCATGTATACATCGTATTCACTTCAAAAGAATGTAAGTGCGACACTTCCATGCTAGGAAATAGCGTTTGCAGATGTCTCTGCATCGAGGCCATAGAGTTCTAATGCTTCTTAGAACGCGATATCGCATCTCTCTTCTATGTTTCAATATAAGATGTAATATTCATTGCGAAGTGTCATGTATACCTCGTATTCTCTCCAAACGAATGTAAATGCTACACTTCCTTGCTAGGAAATGGCGTATTCAGATGTCTACGTATCGTAGCAGTAGAGTTCTAATGCTACTTAAATCTCGATATCGCATCTCATTTATATGTTTCGTGATAAGATATAATATTCATTGCGAAGTGTCATGTATACATCGTATTCACTTCAAAAGAATGTAAGTGCGACACTTCCATGCTAGGAAATAGCGTCTGAAGATGTCTACGCGTCGAGGCAATAGAGTTCTAATGCTTCTTAGATCGCGATATCGCATCTCATTTCTATGTTTCATTATAGGATATAATATTCAGTCCGAAGTGTCATGTATACCTCGTATTCACATCGAAAGAATGTAAATGCGACTATTCCTTGCTAGGGCATAGCGTTTGCAGATGCCTACGTATCGTTGCAATAGAGTTCTAATGCTTCTTAGATCGCGATATCGCATCTCATTTTTATGTTTCGTGATAAGTTATAATATTCGTTCCGAAGTGTCATATAAACCTCCAATTCATTTCAAAAGAATGTAAATGCGACTATTGCTTGCTAGGAAATAGCGTTTGCAGATGTCGACGTATCGAAGAAATAGAGTTCTAGTGCTTCTTAAAACGCGGTATCGCATCTGATTTCTATGTTTCGTGATAAGATATTGGGTTGTCAACTAAGTAATTGCGGATTTTTTTTTTAAATCAAAGACAGTTTTTCATGGAACTAAATAACTTTATTCTTTAATGTATTGCCCGTTTTGATCAGTGATCTTTTGCAATCTTTCAGGCAGCATCATAATCCCGCGTTCATAGAACTTCTGGTTTTTATTAGCAAAAAACTGAATCAGGTACGATTTGACAACATCATCATTTTTATTGAATTTTTTATCATTCAAGGAGTTTTGTAAAAATCGAAACAAAATGGAATCAGGTGGTGCAAGATCAGGACTATATGGTGGATGTGGCAAAACATCCCAACCAAGCTCCAATAATTTTTGCCGAGTGGCCAAAATGTTTGTGACCTTCCACTGTCATGATGGAATACAACACTTTTTCGATTTGTCAATTCTGGCGGATGTTCTTCAATTGCATTGTTTAATTTCATTTGTTGTTCAATGTAGACATCAGAATTGATTGTTAGGTTGGGCGGTAAGAGTACAAAGTATTGTAGACAATTCCTCTGAAATCCCACCAAACGGATGACAAAACCTTCTTTTGGTGAATATCAGCATTTGATGTTGTTTGAGTTGGTTCACCTGGCCTATTCCATGATCTTTTTCGCTTGATATTGTTGCAAACTACCCACTTTTCATCGCCAGTTATCAGTCGTTTTAGAAATGGATCATTTTCATTACGTTTCTTTAGCAAATCGTAGCCGTTAAAGCATTGCGTTAAATGCGTTTCTTTCAGTTCGTGAGGAACCCATGTATCAAGTTTTTGAACATCGCCAAGTTGTTCTAAGTGATTTTCAATGCATGTATGTGATACATGAAGCTTCTCTGCAATCTCACGTGTTGTACTGTGACGATCCGAATTGATTATTGCTTTGATTAGGGCTTCATCAACTTCAACTGGCCGACCAGATCGTTTTTCATCTATGAGTGAAAAATTACCAGAACGAAATTTGGCAAAGCAATTTTGACACTGCCGTTCTTTTAAGGCTTCGTCACCATAAACAGCACAAAACTTTTTATGAGCTTGCGATGCGTTTTTCCCTTTGCGAAAATAAAAAAGCAAAATATGATGAAAATGATTCTTTTGATTCTACATTTTTCAACGAAGGCCAAACGAAAACTACGCAACCGATAAAAAAACTTTTTTTACTGATTGACAGTTGAATTGGCAACTATCAAACAACAAAATGTGTTTTACATTTGTAACGCAAACCCAGAAATTCAACTGAAGCCATCTACGAGTGAAATCCGCAATTACTTTGTTGCCAACTCAATATAATATCCATTGTCGAGTGTTATGTATACCTCGTATTCACTACAAAAGAATGTAAATGCGACACTTCCTTGCTTGGAAGTAGCGTTTGCAGATGTCTACGTGTCGTAGCAATAGAGTTCTAGTGCTTCTCAAGACGCGATATCGCATCTTTTCTCTTTGTTTCATGATAAGATATAATATTCATTGTGAATTGTCATGCATACCTCGTATTCCTCGTATTCCTCGTATACCTTGTATTCACTTCAAAAGAATGTAAATGCGACACTTACATGTTAGGAAATAGCGTTTGCAGATGTCTACGTATCGTAGCAATAGAGTTCTAATGCTTCTTAAAACGAGATGTCGCATCTCACTTCGATGTTTCGAGATAAGATATAATATTCATTGCGAAGTGTCATGTATACCTCGTATTCACGTCAAAAGAATGTAAATGCGACATTTCCTTGCTAGGAAATAGCGTTTCCAGATGACCACGTATCGTAAGAATAGAGTTCTAATACTTCTTAAAACGAGATGTCGCATCTCACTTATATGTTTCATGATAAGATATAATATCCATTGCGAAGTGTCATGCATACCTCGTATTCACATCAATGGAACGTAAATGCGACACTTCCATGCTAGGAAATAGCGCTTGCAGATGTCTACGTATCGTAGCAATAGAGTTCTAATGCTTCTTAGAACGCGATATCGCATCTCACTTCTATGTTTCATGATAAGATATAATATTCATTTCGAAGTGTCTTGTATACCTCGTATTCACTTCAAAAGAATGTAAATAAGACACTTCCATGCTAGGAAATAGCGTTTGCAGATGTCTACGTATCGTAGCAATAGAGTTCTAATGCTTCTTAAAACGAGATGCCGCATTTCATTTCTATGATTCGTGATAAGAAATAATATTCATTGTGGAGTGTTATGTATACCTCGTATTCACTTCAAAAGAATGTAAATGCGACACTTCCATGCTAGGAAATAGCGCTTGCAGATGTCTACGTATCGTAGCAATAGAGTTCTAATGCTTCTTAGAACGCGATATCGCATCTCACTTCTATGTTTCATGATAAGATATAATATTCATTGCGATGTGTCATGTATACCTCGTATTCTCTCCAAACGAATGTACATACAACAGTTCCTTCGTAGGAAATAGCTTATTCAGATGTCTACGTATCGTAGCAATAGAGTTCTAATGCTACATAAATCGCGATATCGCATCTCACTTCTATGCTTCGTGATAAGATATAATACTCATTTCGAAGTGTCATGTACACCCCGTATTCACTTAAAAGAATGTAAATGCGACACTTCCGTGCTAGGAAATAGCGTCTGCAGATGTCTACGCGTCGAGGCAATACAGTTTTATTGCTTCTTAAAACGCCATATCGCATGTCACTTCTACGTTTCATGATAATTTATAATATTCATTGCGAAGTGTCATGTATACCTCCTCTTTTCTCCAAACGAATGTAAATGCAACACTTCCTTGCTAGGAAGTAGCGTATTCAGATGTTTACGTATCGTAGCAAAAGGGTTCTAATGCTTGTTAAAACGCGATATCGCATCCCTCTTCTGTATTTCATGATAAGATATAATACTCATTGCGAAGAGTCATGTATACCTCGTATTCACTTCAAAAGAATGTAAACGCGACAATTCCTTGCTAGGAAATAGCGTATTCAGAAGTCTCCGTATCGAAGCAATAGAGTTCTAATGCTCCTTAATGCGCGATATCGCAGTTCATTCCTATGTTTCATGATAAGATATAATATTCATTGCGAAGTGTCATGTATACCTCGTATTCTCTCCAAACGAATGTAAATACAACACATCCTTCGTAGGAAATAGCTTATTCAGATGTCTACGTATCGTAGCAATAGAGTTCTAATGCTACATAAATGGCGATATCGCATCTCATTTCTATGCTTCGTGATAAGATATAATATTCATTGCGAAGTGTCATGTACACCCCGTATTCACTTAAAAGAATGTAAATGCGACACCTCCGTGCTAGGAAATAGCGTCTGCAGATGTCTACGCGTCGAGGCAATACAGTTTTAATGCTTCTTAAATCGCGATATCGCATGTCACTTCTACGTTTCATGATAATTTATAATATTCATTGCGAAGTGTCAAGTATACCTCCTCTTTTCTCCAAACGAATGTAAATGCGACACTTCCTTTCTAGGAAATAGCGTATTCAGATGTTTACGTATCGTAGCGAAAGGGTTCTAATGCTTGTTAAAACGTGATATCGCATCCCTCTTCTGTATTTCATGATAAGATATAATATTCATTGCGAAGAGTCATGTATACCTCGTATTCATTACAAAAGAATGTAAATGCGACACTTCCATGCTAGGAAATAGCGTCTGCAGATGTCTACGCGCCGAGGCAATAGAGTTCTAATGCTTCTTAAAACGCGATATCGCATCTCTCTTATGTGTTTCATGATGAGATATAATATTCACTGCGAAGTGTCTGTATACCACGTCTTCTCTCCAAACGTATGTAAATGCGACAGTTCCTTGCTAGGAAATAGCGTATTCCGATGTCTACGTATAGTAACAAAAGGGTTCTAATGCAACTTAAATCGCGATATCGCATCTCATTTCTATGAATCGTGATAAGATGTAATATTCATTGCGAAGTGTCATGTACACCTCGTATTCAATTCAAAAGAAAGTAAATGCGACTATTCCTTGCTAGGAAATAGCGCTTGCAGATGTCTATGTATCGTAGCAATAGAGTTCTAATGCTACTTAAATCGCGATATCGCATCCCAATTATATGTTTCGTGATAAGATATAATTTTCATTGCGAAGTGTCATGTATACCTCGTATTCACTTCAAAAGAATGTAAGTGCGACACTTCCATGCTACGAAATAGCGTTTGCAGATGTCTCCGCATCGAGGCCATAGATTTCTAATGCTTCTTACAACGGGATATCGCATCTCTCTTCTATGTTTCGTGATCAGATATAATATTCATTGCGAAGTGTCATGTACACCTCGTATTCACTACAAAAGTATGTAAATGCGACACTTCCATGCTAGGAAATAGCGTCTGCAGATGTCTACGCGTCGAGGCAATAGTGTCCTAATGCTTCTTAAAACGCGATATCGCAACTCTCTTCTATGTTTCATGATAAGATATAATATTCATTGGGAAGTGTCATGTATACCTCGTCTTCTCTCCCAGCGAATGTAAACGCCACAATTCCTTGCTAGGAAATAGCGTATTCAGATGTCTCCGTATCGAAGCAATAGAGTTCTAATGCTCCTTAATGCGCGATATCGCAGTTCATTCCTATGTTTCATGATAAGATCTAATATTCATTGCGAAGTGTCATGTATACCTCGTATTCTCTCCAAACGAATGTAAATACAACACTTCCTTCGTAGGAAATAGCTTATTCAGATGTCTACGTATCGTAGCAATAGAGTTCTAATGCTACATAAATCGCGATATCGCATCTCATTTCTATGCTTCGTGATAAGATATAATATTCATTGCGAAGTGTCATGTACACCCCGTATTCACTTAAAAGAATGTAAATACGACACTTCCGTGCTAGGAAATAGCGTCTGCAGATGTCTACGCGTCGAGGCAATACAGTTTTAATGCTTCTTAAATCGCGATATCGCATGTCACTTCTACGTTTCATGATAATTTATAATATTCATTGCGAAGTGTCATGTATACCTCCTCTTCTCTCCAAACGAATGTAAATGCGACACTTCCTTGCTAGGAAATAGCGTATTCAGATGTCTACGTATCGTAGCAAAAGGGTTCTAATGCTTGTTAAAACGCGATATCGCATCCCTCTTCTATGTTTCATGATAAGATATAATATTCATTGCGAAGTGTCATGTATACCTCGTTGTCACTTCAAAAGAATGTAAATAAGACACTTCCATGCTAGAAAATAGCGTTTGCAGATGTCTGCGTATCGTAGCCATAGAGATCTAATGCTCCTTAAAACGCGATATCGCATCTCACTTCTATGTTTAATGATAAGATATAATATTCATTGCGAAATGTCATGTATACCTTGTATTCACTTCAAAAAAATGTAAATGCGACACTTACATGCTAGGAAATAGCGTTTGCAGATGTCTACGTATCGTAGCAATAGAGTTCTAATGCTTCTTAAAACGAGATGTCGCATCTCACTTCGATGTTTCGAGATAAGATATAATATTCATTGCGAAGTGACATGTATACCTCGTATTCACGTCAAAAGAATGTAAATGCGACATTTCCTTGCTAGGAAATAGCGTTTCCAGATGACCACGTATCGTAAGAATAGAGTTCTAATACTTCTTAAAACGAGATGTCGCATCTCATTTATATGTTTCATGATAAGATATAATATCCATTGCGAAGTGTCATGCATACCTCGTATTCACATCAATGGAACGTAAATGCGACACTTCCATGCTAGGAAATAGCGCTTGCAGATGTCTACGTATCGTAGCAATAGAGTTCTAATGCTTCTTAGAACGCGATATCGCATCTCACTTCTATGTTTCATGATAAGATATAATATTCATTGCGAAGTGTCTTGTATACCTCGTATTCACTTCAAAAGAATGTAAATAAGACACTTCCATGCTAGGAAATAGCGTTTGCAGATGTCTACGTATCGTAGCAATAGTGTTCTAATGCTTCTTAAAACGAGATGCCGCATTTCATTTCTATGATTCGTGATAAGAAATAATATTCATTGTGGAGTGTTATGTATACCTCGTATTCACTTCAAAAGAATGTAAATGCGACACTTCCTTGCTAGGAAATAACATTTCCAGATGTGTACGCATCGTAGCAATAGAGTTATAGCGCTTCTTAAATCGCTATATCGCATCTCACATCTATGTTTCGTAATAAGATATAATATTTATTGTAGAGTGTTATGTATACCTCGTATTCACTTCAAAAGAATGTAAATGCGACACTTCCATGCTAGGAAATAGCGCTTGCAGATGTCTACGTATCGTAGCAATAGAGTTCTAATGCTTCTTAGAACGCGATATCGCATCTCACTTCTGTGTTTCATGATAAGATATAATATTCATTGCGAAGAGTCATGTATACCTCGTATTCACTTCAAAAGAATGTAAATGCGACTATTCCTTGCTGGGAAATAGCGTTTGCAGATATCTCCGCATCGAGGTAATAGGGTTCTAATGCTTCTTAAAACGCGATATCGCATCTCACTTCTATGTTACATGATAAGATATAATATTCATTGCGAAGTGTCATGTATAGCTCGAATTCACATCAAAAGAATGTAAATTCGACGTTTCCATCCTAGGAAATAGCCTTTGCAGATGTCTACGTATCGTAGCAAAAGAGTCCTAATGCTTCTTAAAACGAGATGTCGCATTTCATTTCTATGTTTCGTGATAAGATATAATATTCATTGCGAAGTGTTATGTATACCTCGTATTCACTCCAAACAAATGTAAATGCGACACTTCCTTGCTAGGAAATAGCGTTTGCAGATGTCTCCGCATCGAGGCCATAGAGTTCTAAGGCTTCTTAAAACGCGATATCGCACCTCACTTCTATGTTTCATGATAAGATATAATATTCATTGCGAAGTGTCATGTATAACTCGTATTCACTTCAAAAGAATGTAAACGCGACTATTCCTTGCTAGGAAATAGCGTTTCCAGATGCCTACGTATAGCAGCAATAGAGTTGTAGTGCTTCTCAAAACGCGATATCGCATCTCATTTCTATGCTTCATGATAAGATATAATATTCATTGCGAAGTGTCATGTATACCACGTATTCACTCCAAACGAATGTAAATGCGACACTTCCTTGCTAGGAAATAGCGTATTCAGATGTCTACGTATCGTAGCAATAGAGTTCTAATGCTGCTTAGATCGCGATATCGCATCTCATTTCTTTGCTTCGTGATAAGATATAATATTCATTCCGAAGTGTCATGTATACCTCGAATTTACTTCAAAAGAATCTAAATGCGACATTTCCATGCTAGGAAATAGCCCTTGCAGATATCTCCGCATTGAGGCAATAGATTCCTAATGCTTCTTAAAACGAGATGTCGCATCTCATTTCTATGTTTCGTGATAAGATATAATATTCATAGCGAAGTGTCATGCATACCTCCTATTCACTCCAAACGAATGTAAATGCGACACTTCCTTGCTAGGAAATAGCGTCTGCAGATGTCTACGCATCGTGGCGATAGAGTTCTGATGCTTCTTAAAATTCGATATCGCATCTCACTTCTTTGTTTCATGATAAGATATAATATTCATTGCGAAGTGTCATGTAATCCTCGAATAGTTTTCAAAGAAATGTAAATGCGACTATTGCTTGCCACGAAATAGCGTTTGCAGATATCTCCACATCGAGGCAATAGGGTTCTAATGCTTCTTAAGACGCGATATCGCATCCCACTTATATGTTACATGATAAGATATAATGTTCATTGTGAAGTGTCATGTACACCTCGTGTTCACTTCAAAAAAATGTAAATGCGAATCTTCCTTGCTAGGAAATAGCGCTTGCAGATGTCTACGTTTCGTAGCAATAGTGTTCTAATGCTTCTCAAAACGCGATATCGCATCTCATTTCTATGCTTCATGATAAGATATAATATTCATTGCGAAGTGTCATGTATACCTCGTATTCACTTCAAAAGAATGTAAATGCGACACTTCCATGCTAGGAAATAGCGTCTGCAGATGTCTACGCGTCGAGGCAATAGTGTCCTAATGCTTCTTAAAACGCGATATCGCATCTCTCTTCTATGTTTCATGATAAGGTATAATATTCATTGGGAAGTGTCATGTATACCTCGTCTTCACTCCCAGCGAATGTAAACGCGACAATTCCATGCTAGGAAATAGCGTATTCAGATGTCTACGTATCGTAGCAAAAGGGTTCTAATGCTACTTAAATCGCTATATCGCATCTCATTTCTATGTTTCGTGATAAGATATAATATTCATTGCGAAGTGTCATGTACACCTCGTATTCACTTCAAAAGAAACTAAATGCGACTATTCCATGCTAGGAAATGGCGTTTGCGGATGCCTACGTACCGTAGCAATAGGGTTCTAATGGTTCTCAAAACGCGATATCGCATCTCATTTCTATGCTTCATGATAAGATATAATATTCATTGCGAAGTGTCATGTATACCACGTATTCACTCCAAACGAATGTAAATGCGACACTTCCTTGCTAGGAAATAGCGTATTCAGATGTCTACGTATCGTAGCAATAGAGTTCTAATGCTGCTTAGATCGCGATATCGCATCTCATTTCTTTGCTTCGTGATAAGATATAATATTCATTCCGAAGTGTCATGTATACCTCGAATTTACTTCAAAAGAATCTAAATGCGACATTTCCATGCTAGGAAATAGCCCTTGCAGATATCTCCGCATTGAGGCAATAGATTCCTAATGCTTCTTAAAACGAGATGTCGCATCTCATTTCTATGTTTCGTGATAAGATATAATATTCATAGCGAAGTGTCATGCATACCTCCTATTCACTCCAAACGAATGTAAATGCGACACTTCCTTGCTAAGAAATAGCGTCTGCAGATGTCTACGCATCGTGGCGATAGAGTTCTGATGCTTCTTAAAATTCGATATCGCATCTCACTTCTTTGTTTCATGATAAGATATAATATTCATTGCGAAGTGTCATGTAATCCTCGAATAGTTTTCAAAAAAATGTAAATGCGACTATTGCTTGCCAGGAAATAGCGTTTGAAGATATCTCCACATCGAGGCAATAGGGTTCTAATGCTTCTTAAGACGCGATATCGCATCTCACTTATATGTTACATGATAAGATATAATGTTCATTGTGAAGTGTCATGTACACCTCGTGTTCACTTCAAAAAAATGTAAATGCGAATCTTCCTTGCTAGGAAATAGCGCTTGCAGATGTCTACGTTTCGTAGCAATAGTGTTCTAATGCTTCTCAAAACGCGATATCGCATCTCATTTCTATGCTTCATGATAAGATATAATATTCATTGCGAAGTGTCATGTATACCTCGTATTCACTTCAAAAGAATGTAAATGGGACACTTCCATGCTAGGAAATAGCTTCTGCAGATGTCTACGTATCGTAGCATTAGAGTTCTTATGATTCTTAAAACGCAATATCGCATCTCACTTCTATGTTTCATGGTAAGGTATGATGTTCATTATGAAGTGTTATGTATATCTCGTATTCACTTCAAAAGTATGTAAATGCGACACTTTCATGCTAGGAAATATTGTTTGCAGATGTCTACGTATCGTAGCAATAGAGTTCTAATGCTCCTTAAAACGCGATATCGCTTCTCACTTCTATGTTTAATGATAAGACATAATATTCATTGCGAAATATCATGCATACCTTGCATTCACTTCAAAAGAATGTAAATGCGACACTTACATGCTAGGAAATAGCGTTTGCAGATGTCTACGTATCGTAGCAACAGAGTTCTAATGCTTCCTAAAACGCGCTTTCGCATCTCATTTCTATGTTTCGTGATGAGATATAATATTCATTGCGAAGTGTCATGTATACCTCGTATTCATTACAAAAGAATGTAAATGCGACACTTCCTTGCTAGGAAATAGCGTATTCAGATGTTTACGTATCGTAGCAAAAGGGTTCTAATGCTTGTTAAAACGCGATATCGCATCATTCTTCTGTGTTTCATGATAAGATATAATATTCATTGCGAAGTGTCATGTATACCTCGTATTCATTACAAAAGAATGTAAATGCGACACTTCCATGCTAGGAAATAGCGTCTGCAGATGTCTACGCGCCGAGGCAATAGAGTTCTAATGCTTCTTAAAACGCGATATCGCATCCCTCTTCTGTGTTTCATGATAAGATATAATATTCATTGCGAAGTGTCATGTATACCTCGTATTCACTTCAAAAGAAAGTAAATGCGACTTTTGCTTGCTAGGAAATAGCGTTTGCAGATGTCCACGTATCGTAGCAATAGAGTTCTAATGCTTTTCAGATCGCGATATAGCATCTCATTTCTATGTTTCGTGATAAGTTATAATGTTCTTTGCGAAGAGTCATGTATACCTCGTATTCACTTCAAAAGAATGTGAATGCGAATCTTCCTTGCTAGGAAATAGCGTTTGCAGATGACTACGTATCGCAGCAATAGGGTTCTAATGCTTCTCAAAACGCGATATCGCATCTCATTTCTATGCTTCATGATAAGATATAATATTCAATGCGAAGTGTCATGTATACCTCGTATTCACTCCAAACGAATGTAAATGCGACACTTCCTTGCTGGGAAATAGCGTATTCAGATGTCTACGTATCGTAGCAATAGAGTTCTAATGCTACTTAAATCGCGATATCGCATCCCATTTATATGTTTCGTGACGAGATATAATATTCATTGCGAAGTGTCATATATACCTCGTATTCACTTCAAAAGAATGTAAGTGCGACACTTCCATGCTAGGAAATAGCGTTTGCAGATGTCTCCGCATAGAGGCCATAGAGTTCTAATGCTTCTTAAAACGCGATATCGCACCACTCTTCTATGTTTCATGATAAGATATAATATTCATTGCGAAGTGTCATGTATACCTCGTATTCACTTCAAAAGAAAGTAAATGCGACTATTGCTTGCTAGGAAAAAGCGTTTGCAGATGTCCACGTATCGTAGCAATAGAGTTCTAATGCTTCTTAGATCGCGATATAGCATCTCATTTCTATGTTTCGTGATAAGATATATTGTTCTTTGCGAAGTGTCATGTATACCTCGTATTCACTTCAAAAGAATGAAAATGCGAATCTTCCTTGCTAGGAAATAGCGTCTGCAGATGCCTACGTACCGCAGCAATAGGGTTCTAATGCTTCTTAAAACGAGATGTCGCATTCCATTCCTATGTTTCGTGATCTGATATAATATTCATTGCGAAGTGTCATGCATACCTCCTATTCACTCCAAACAAATGTAAATGCGACACTTCCTTCCTAGGAAATAGCGTCTGCAGATGTCTACGCATCGAGGCGATAGAGTTCTAATGCATCTTAAAACGCGATATCGCATCTCACTTCTATGTTTCATGATAAGATATAATATTCATTGCGAAGTGTCATGTAAACCTCGAATTCATTTCAAAAGAATGTAAATGCGACTATTGCTTGCTAGGAAATAGCGTTTCCAGATATCTCCACATCGAGGCAATAGGGTTCTAATGCTTCTTAAGACGCGATATCGCATCTCACTTATATGTTACATGATTAGATATAATGTTCATTGTGAAGTGTCATGTATACCTCGTATTCACTTCAAAAAGATGTAAATGCGAATCTTCCTTGCTAGGAAGTGCGCTTGCAGATGTCTAAGTTTCGTAACAATAGTGTTCTAATGCTTCTCAAAACGCGATATCGCATCTCATTTCTGTGCTTCATGATAAGATATAATATTCATTGCGAAGTGTCATGTATACCTCGTATTCACTTCAAAAGAATGTAAATGCGACACTTCCTTGCTAGGAAATGGCGTATTCAGATGTCTACGTATCGTAGCAATAGGGTTCTAATGCTACTTAAATCTCGATATCGCATCTCATTTATATGTTTCATTACAAGATATAATATTCATTGCGAAGTGTCATGTATACCTCGTATTCATATCAAACGAATGTAAATGCGACTATTCCTTGCTAGGAAATGGCGTATTCAGATGTCTACGTATCGTAGCAATAGAGTTCTAATGCTACTTAGATCGCGATATCGCATCTCATTTTTATGTTTCGTGATAAGTTATAATATTCTTTCTGAAGTGTCATGTAAACCTCGAATTCATTTCAAAAGAATGTAAATGCGACTATTGCTTGCTAGGAAATAGCGTTTGCAGATATCTCCACATCTAGGCAATAGGGTTCTAATGCTTCTTAAGACGCGATATCGCATCCCACTTATATGTTACATGATAAGATATAATGTTCATTGTGAAGTGTCATGCATACCTCGTATTCACTCCAAAAGAATGCAAATGCGAATCTTCCTTGCTAGGAAATAGCGTTTGCAGATGTCTACGTTTCAAAGCAATAGTGTTCTAATGCTTCTCAAAACGCGATATCGCATCTCATTTCTATGCTTCATGATAAGATATAATATTCATCGCGAAGTGTCATGTACACCTCGTATTCACTTCAAAAGAATGTAAATGCGACACTTCCATGCTAGGAAATAGCGTCTGAAGATGTCTACGCGTCGAGGCAATAGAGTTCTAATGCTTCTTAGATCGCGATATCGTATCTCTCTACTATGTTTCGTGATAAGATATAATATTCATTGCGAAGTGTCATGTATACCTCGTATTCTCTCCAAACGAATGTAAATCCGACACTTCCATGCTAGGAAATGGCGTATTCAGATGTCTACGTACCGTAGCAATAGAGTTCTAATGCTACTTAAATCTCGATATCGCATCTCATTTATATGTTTCGTGATAAGATATATTGTTCTTTGCGAAGTGTCATGTATACCTCGTATTCACTTCAAAAGAATGAAAATGCGAATCTTCCTTGCTAGGAAATAGCGTCTGCAGATGCCTATGTATCGCAGCAATAGGGTTCTAATGCTACTTAAATCTCGATATCGCATCTCATTTATATGTTTCGTGATAAGTTATAATATTCATTCCGAAGTGTCATGTATACCTCGAATTCCCTTCAAAACCATGTAAATGCGACACTTCCATGCTAGGAAATAGCGTTTGCAGATATCTGCGCATCGAGGCAATAGGGATCTAATGCTTCTTAAAACGCGATGTCGCATCTCACTTCTATGTTTCATGATAAGATATAATATTCATTGCGAAGTGTCGTGTATACCTCGCATTCACTCCAAACGAATGTAAATGCGACACTTCCTTGCTAGGAAATAGCGTATTCAGATGTCCACGTATCGTAGCAATAGAGATCTTATGCTACTTAAAACGCGATATCGCATCACTCTTCCGTGTTTCGTGATAAGATATAATGTTCTTTGCGAAGTGTCATGTATACTTCGTATTCACTTCAAAAGAAAGTAAATGCGAATCTTCCTTGCTAGGAAATAGCGTTTGCAGATGCCTACGTATCGTAGCAATAGAGTTCTTGTGCTCCTTAGATCGCGATATCGCATCTCTCTTCTATGTTTCATGATAAGATATAATAGTCATTGCGAAGTGTCCTGTATACCTCGCATTCACTACAAAAGAATGAAAATGCGACACTTCCATGCTAGGAAATAGCGTCTGCAGATGTCTACGCGTCGAGCTAATAGAGTTCTAATGCTTCTTAGATCGCGATATAGCATCTCATTTCCATGTTTCGTGATAAGTTATAATATTCAATCCAAAGTGTCATGTATACCTCGAATTCACTTCAAAAGAATCTAAATGCGACATTTCCATGCTAGGAAATAGCCCTTGCAGATATCTCCGCATTGAGGCAATAGAGTCCTAATGCTTCCTAAAACGAGATGTCGCATTTCATTTCTATGTTTCGTGATAAGATATAATATTCATTGCGAAGTGTCATGCGTACCTTCTATTCACTACAAACGAATGTAAATGCGACACTTCCTTGCTAGGAAATAGCGTCTGCAGATGTCTACGCATCGAGGCAATAGAGTTCTAATGCTTCCTAATACGCGATATCGCATCTCACTCCTATGTTTCATGATAAGATGTAATATTCAGTGCGAAGTGTCATGTATACCTCGTATTCACTTCAAAAGAATGTAAATGCGACACTTCCATGCTAGGAAATGGCGTATTCAGATGTCTACGTATCGTAGCAATAGAGTTCTAATGCTACTTAAATCTCGATATAGTAACTCATTTATATGTATCGTGACAAGATATAATATTCGTTCGCGAAGTGTCATGTACACCTCGTATTCACTTCAAAAGAATGTAAGTGCGACATTTCCATGCTAGGAAATAGCGTTTGCTGATGTCTCCGCATCGATGCCATAGAGTTCTTATGCTTCTCAGAACGCGATATCGCATCTCATTTCTATGTTTCGTGATAAGATATAATATTCATTGCGAAGTGTCATATACACCTCGTATTCACTTCAAAAGAATGAAAATGCGACTATTGCTAGCTAGGAAATAGCGTTTGCAGATGTCTACGTATCGTAGCAATAGAGTTCTAATGCTACTTAAAACGCGATATCGCCTCACTCTTCTATGTTTCGTGATACGATATAATGCTCTTTGTGAAGTGTCATGTATACTTCGTATTAACTTCAAAAGAATGTAAATGCGACACTTCCATGCTAGGAAATAGCGTCTGCAGATGTCTACGCGTCGAGCTAATAGAGTTCTAATGCTTCTTAGATCGCGATATAGCATCTCATTTCCATGTTTCGTGATAAGTTATAATATTCAATCCAAAGTGTCATGTATACCTCGAATTCACTTCAAAAGAATCTAAATGCGACATTTCCATGCTAGGAAATAGCCCTTGCAGATATCTCCGCATTGAGGCAATAGAGTCCTAATGCTTCCTAAAACGAGATGTCGCATTTCATTTCTATGTTTCGTGATAAGATATAATATTCATTGCGAAGTGTCATGCATACCTTCTATTCACTACAAACGAATGTAAATGCGACACTTCCTTGCTAGGAAATAGCGTCTGCAGATGTCTACGCATCGAGGCAATAGAGTTCTAATGCTTCTTAATACGCGATATCGCATCTCACTCCTATGTTTCATGATAAGATGTAATATTCAGTGCGAAGTGTCATGTATACCTCGTATTCACTTCAAAAGAATGTAAATGCGACACTTCCTTGCTAGGAAATGGCGTATTCAGATGTCTACGTATCGTAGCAATAGAGTTCTAATGCTACTTAAATCTCGATATAGTAACTCATTTATATGTATCGTGACAAGATATAATATTCGTTCGCGAAGTGTCATGTACACCTCGTATTCACTTCAAAAGAATGTAAGTGCGACATTTCCATGCTAGGAAATAGCGTTTGCTGATGTCTCCGCATCGATGCCATAGAGTTCTTATGCTTCTCAGAACGCGATATCGCATCTCATTTCTATGTTTCGTGATAAGATATAATATTCATTGCGAAGTGTCATATACACCTCGTATTCACTTCAAAAGAATGAAAATGCGACTATTGCTAGCTAGGAAATAGCGTTTGCAGATGTCTACGTATCGTAGCAATAGAGTTCTAATGCTACTTAAAACGCGATATCGCCTCACTCTTCTATGTTTCGTGATACGATATAATGTTCTTTGTGAAGTGTCATGTATACTTCGTATTAACTTCAAAAGAATGTAAATGCGACACTTCCTTGCTAGGGCATAGCGTTTGCAGATGCCAACGTATCGTAGCAATAGAGTTCTAAAGCTTCTTAGGCCGCGATATCGCATCTCATTTCTATGTTTCGTGATAAGTTATAATATTCATTCCGAAGTGTCATGTAAACCTAGAATTCACTTCAAAAGAATGTAAGTGCGACTATTGATTTCTAGGAAATAGCGTTTGCAGATGTCTCCGCATCGGGGCCATAGAGTTCTAATGCTTCTTGAAACGCGATATCGCATCTCTCTTCTATGTTTCATGATAAGATATAATATTCATTGCGAAGTGTCATGTATACCTCGTATTCTCTCCAAACGAATGTAAATGCGACACTTCCTTGCTAGGAATTGGCGTTTTCAGATGTCTACGTATCGTAGCAATAGAGTTCTAATGCTTCTTAGATCGCTATATCGCATCTCATTTCCATGTTTCGTGATAAGTTATAATATTCATTCCAAAGTGTCATGTATACCTCGAATTCACTTCAAAAGAATCTAAATGCGACATTTCCATGCTAGGAAATAGCCCTTGCAGATATGTCCGCATTGAGGCAATAGAGTCCTAATGCTTCCTAAAACGAGATGTCGCATTTCATTTCTATGTTTCGTGACAAGATATAATATTCATTGCGAAGTGTCATGCATACCTTCTATTCACTCCAAACGAATGTAAATGCGACACTTCCTTGCTAGGAAATAGCGTCTGCAGATGTCTACGCATCGAGGCAATAGAGTTCTAATGCTTCTCAATACACGATATCGCATCTCGCTCCTATGTTTCATGATAAGATGTAATATTCAGTGCGAAGTGTGATGTATACCTCGTATTCACTTCAAAAGAATGTAAATGCGACACTTCCTTGCTAGGAAATGGCGTATTCAGATGTCTACGTATCGTAGCAATAGAGTTCTAATGCTACTTAAATCTCGATATAGTAACTCATTTATATGTTTCGTGACAAGATATAATATTCGTTCGCGAAGTGTCATGTATACCTCGAATTCCCTTCAAAACCATGTAAATGCGACACTTCCATGCTAGGAAATAGCGTTTGCAGATATCTGCGCATCGAGGCAATAGGGATCTAATGCTTCTTAAAACGCGATATCGCATCTCACTTCTATGTTTCATGATAAGATATAATATTCATTGCGAAGTGTCGTGTATACCTCGCATTCACTCCAAACGAATGTAAATGCGACACTTCCTTGCTAGGAAATAGCGTATTCAGATGTCCACGTATCGTAGCAATAGAGTTCTTATGCTACTTAAAACGCGATATCGCATCACTCTTCCGTGTTTCGTGATAAGATATAATGTTCTTTGCGAAGTGTCATGTATACTTCGTATTCACTTCAAAAGAAAGTAAATGCGAATCTTCCTTGTTAGGAAATAGCGTTTGCAGATGCCTACGTATCGTAGCAATAGAGTTCTTGTGCTCCTTAGATCGCGATATCGCATCTCTCTTCTATGTTTCATGATAAGATATAATAGTCATTGCGAAGTGTCCTGTATACCTCGCATTCACTACAAAAGAATGAAAATGCGACACTTCCATGCTAGGAAATAGCGTCTGCAGATGTCTACGCGTCGAGCTAATAGAGTTCTAATGCTTCTTAGATCGCGATATAGCATCTCATTTCCATGTTTCGTGATAAGTTATAATATTCAATCCAAAGTGTCATGTATACCTCGAATTCACTTCAAAAGAATCTAAATGCGACATTTCCATGCTAGGAAATAGCCCTTGCAGATATCTCCGCATTGAGGCAATAGAGTCCTAATGCTTCCTAAAACGATATGTCGCATTTCATTTCTATGTTTCGTGATAAGATATAATATTCATTGCGAAGTGTCATGCATACCTTCTATTCACTACAAACGAATGTAAATGCGACACTTCCTTGCTAGGAAATAGCGTCTGCAGATGTCTACGCATCGAGGCAATAGAGTTCTAATGCTTCTTAATACGCGATATCGCATCTCACTCCTATGTTTCATGATAAGATGTAATATTCAGTGCGAAGTGTCATGTATACCTCGTATTCACTTCAAAAGAATGTAAATGCGACACTTCCTTGCTAGGAAATGGCGTATTCAGATGTCTACGTATCGTAGCAATAGAGTTCTAATGCTACTTAAATCTCGATATAGTAACTCATTTATATGTATCGTGACAAGATATAATATTCGTTCGCGAAGTGTCATGTACACCTCGTATTCACTTCAAAAGAATGTAAGTGCGACATTTCCATGCTAGGAAATAGCGTTTGCTGATGTCTCCGCATCGATGCCATAGAGTTCTTATGCTTCTCAGAACGCGATATCGCATCTCATTTCTATGTTTCGTGATAAGATATAATATTCATTGCGAAGTGTCATATACACCTCGTATTCACTTCAAAAGAATGAAAATGCGACTATTGCTAGCTAGGAAATAGCGTTTGCAGATGTCTACGTATCGTAGCAATAGAGTTCTAATGCTACTTAAAACGCGATATCGCCTCACTCTTCTATGTTTCGTGATACGATATAATGTTCTTTGTGAAGTGTCATGTATACTTCGTATTAACTTCAAAAGAATGTAAATGCGACACTTCCTTGCTAGGAAATAGCGTTTGCAGATGCCTGAGTTTTGTAGCAATAGGGTTCTAATGCTTCTTAGATCGCGATATCGCATCTCATTTCTAAGTTTCGTGATAAGTTATAATATTCATTCCGAATTGTCATGTATACCTCGAATTCACTTCAAAAGAATGTGAATGAAACACTTCCATGCTAGATAATAGCGTTTGCAGATATCTCCGCATCGAGGCAATAGTGTTCTAATGCTTCGTAAAACGCGATGTCGCATCTCACTTCTATGTTACATGACAGATATAATGTTCATTGCGAAGTGTCATGTATACCTCGCATTCACTCCAAACGAATGTAAATGCGACACTTCCTTGCTACGAAATAGCGTATTCGGATGTCCACGTATCGTAGCAATAGTGTTCTAATGCTACTAAAATCGCGATATCGCATCTCATTTCTATGTTTCGTGATAAGATATAATATTCATTGCGAAGTGTCATGTACACCTCGTATTCACTACAAAACAATGTAAATGCGACACTTCCATTCTAGGAAATAGCGTCTGCAGATGTCTATGCGTCGAGGCAATAGACTTCTAATGCTTCATAAAACGCGATATCGCATCTCATTTCTATGTTTCGTGATAAGATATAATATTCATTGCGAAGTGTCATGTACACCTCGTATTCACTTAAAAGAATGTAAATGCGACACTTCCGTGCTAGGAAATAGTGTCTGCAGATGTCTACGCGTCGAGGCAATAGAGTTCTAATGCTTCTTAAAACGCGATATAGCATGTCACTTCTATGTTTCATGATAATTTATAATATTCATTGCGAAGTGTCATGTATACCTCGTATTCACTTCAAAAGAATGTAAATGCGACTATTCCTTGCTAGGAAATAGCGTTTGCAGATGCCTACGTATCGTAGCAATAGAGTTCTAATGCTACTAAAATCGCGATATCGCATCTCATTTCTATGTTTCGTGATAAGATATAATATTCATTGCGAAGTGTCATGTACACCTCGTATTCACTACATAACAATGTAAATGCGACACTTCCATTCTAGGAAATAGCGTCTGCAGATGTCTATGCGTCGAGGCAATAGTGTTCTAATGCTTCATAAAACGCCATATCGCATCTCATTTCTATGTTTCGTGATAAGATATAATATTCATTGCGAAGTGTCATGTACACCTCGTATTCACTTAAAAGAATGTAAATGCGACACTTCCGTGCTAGGAAATAGTGTCTGCAGATGTCTACGCGTCGAGGCAATAGAGTTCTAATGCTTCTTAAAACGCGATATCGCATGTCACTTGTATGTTTCATGATAATTTATAATATTCATTGCGAAGTGTCATGTATACCTCGTATTCACTTCAAAAGAATGTAAATGCGACTATTCCTTGCTAGGAAATAGCGTTTGCAGATGCCTACGTATCGTAGCAATAGAGTTCTAATGCTACTTAAATCAAGATATCGCATCTCATTTATATGTTTCGTAATGCGATATAATATTCATTGCGACGTGTCATGTATACATCGTATTCACTTCAAAAGAATGTAAGTGCGAAACTTCCATGCTAGGAAATAGCGTTTGCAGATGTCTCCGCATCGAGGCCATAGAGTTCTAATGCTTCTTAGAATGCGATATCGCATCTCTCTTCTATGTTACATGATAAGATATAATATTCATTGCGAAGTGTCATGTATACATCGTATTCACTTCAAAAGAATGGAAATGCGACTATTGCTTGCTAGGAAATAGCGTTTGCAAATGTCTACGTATCGTAGCAATAGAGTTCTAATGCTACTTAAATCGCGATATCGCAACTCATTTACATCTTTCGTGATAAGATATAATATTCATTGCGAACTGTCATGTATACATCGTATTCACTTCAAAAGAATGTAAATGCGACGTTTCCTTCCTAGGAAATAGCGTTTGCAGATGTCTACGTATCGTAGCAATGGAGTTCTAATGCTTCTCAAAACGCGATATCGCATCTCATATCTATGCATAATGTAAAGATATAATATTGATTGCGAAGCGTCATGAATACCTCGTATTCACTCCAATCGAATGTAAATGCGACATTTCGTTGCTAGAAAATAGCGTACTCAGATGTCTACGTATGGTAGCAATAGAGTTCTAATGCTACTTAAATCGCAATATCGCATCTCATTTCTATGTTTCGTGAGAAGATGTAATATTAATTGCGAAGTGTCATGCATACCTCGTATTCACTTCAAAAGAATGTAAATGCGACTATTGCTTGCTAGGAAATGACGTTTCCAGACGGCTACGTTTCGTAGCAGTACAGTTCTAATGCTACTTAAATCGCGATATCGCATCTCATTTATATGTTTCGTGATAAGGTAAAATTTTCATTGCGATGTGTCATGTATACCTCGTATTCACTTCAAAAGAATGTAAGTGCGAAACTTCCATGCTAGGAAATAGCGTTTGCAGATGTCTCCGCATCGAGGCCATAGAGTTCTAATGCTTCTTAAAACGCGATATCGCATCTCTCTTCAATGTTTCATGATAAGATATAATATTCATTGCGAAGGGTCATGTATACCTCGTATTCACTTCAAAAGAATGTAAATGCTAATATTCCTTGCTAGGAAATAACGTCTGCAGATGCCTACGTTTCGTAGAAATAGAATTCTAATGCTTTTTAGATCGCGAAATCGCATCTCATTTCTATGTTTCGTGATAAGTTGTAATATTCATTCCGAAGTGTCATGTGTACCTCGAATTCACTTTAGGAGAATGTAAACGCGACACTTCCATCCTAGGAAATAGCGTTTGCAGATGTCAGCGTATCGTAGCAATAGAATTCTGATGTTTCTCAAAACGCGATATCGCATCCCATTTCTATGCTTCATGATAAGATATAATATTGATTGCGAAGCGTCATGTATACCTCGTATTCACTCCAAACGAATGTAAATGCGACATTTCCTTGCTAGGAAATAACGTATTCAGATGTCTACGTATTGTAGCAATAGAGTTCTAATGCTACTTAAATCGCGATATCGCATCTCATTTCTATGTTTCGTGATAAGATATAATATTCATTGCGAAGTGTCATGTATACCTCGTATTCACTTCAAAAGAATGGAAATGCGACATTTCCTAGCTAGGAAATAGCGTATTCAGATTTCTATGCATCGAGGCAATAGAGTTCTAATGCTTCTTAAATGCGATATCGCATCTCACTTCTATGTTTCATGATAAGACATAATATTCATTGCGAGAAGTCATGCTTACCTCGCATTCACTTCAAAAGAATGTAAATGCGACTATTCCTTGCTAGGAAATGACGTCTGCGGATGCCTACGTTTCGTAGCAATACAGTTCTAATGCTGCTTAAATCGCGATATCGCATCTCATTTCTATGTTTCGTGATAAGATATAATATTCATTGCGAATGGTCATGTATACCTTGTATTCACTTCAAAAGAATGTAAATGCGACTATTGCTTGCTAGGAAATAGCGTTTGCAGATGTCTACGTATCGTAGCAATGGAGTTCTAATGCTTCTTAAAACGAGATGTCGCATTTCATTCCTATGTTTCGTGATAAGATATAATATTCATTGCGCAGTGCCATGTATACCTCCTATTCACTTCAAACGAATGTAAATGCGACACTTCCTTGCTCGGAAATAGTGCCTGCAAATGTCTACGCATCGAGCAATATAGTTCTAATGCTTCTTAAATATGATATCGCATCTCACTTCTATGTTTCATGATAAGACATAATATTCATTAGGAAGTGTCATGTATACCTCGTATTCACTTCAAAAGAATGTAAATGCGACACTTCCATGCTAGGAAATAGCGTTTGCAGATATCTCCGCATCGAGGCAATAGGGTTCTAATGCTTCTTAAAACGCGATATCGCATATCACTTCTATGTTACATGATAAGATATAATATTCATTGCGAAGAGTCATGTATACCTCGTATTCACTTCAAAAGAATGTAAATGCGAATCTTCCTTGCTAGGATGTAGCGTTTGCAGATGTCTACGTATCGTAGCAATAGAGTTTTAATGCGACTTAAATCGCGATATCGCATCTCATTTATATGTTTCGTGATAAGATATAATATTCATTGCGAAGCGTCATGTATACCTCGTATTCACTTCAAAAGAATGTAAATGCGACACTTCCATGCTAGGAAACAGCGTTTGCAAATATCTCCGCATCGAGGCAATAGGGTTCTGATGCTTCTTAAATGCGATATCGCATCTCACTTCTATGTTTCATGATAAGATATAGTATTCATTGCGAAAAGTCATGCATACCTCTCGCATTCACTTCAAAAGAATGTAAATGCGACTATTCCTTGCTAGGAAATGACGTCTGCAGATGCCTACGTTTCGTAGCAATACAGTTCTAATGCTGCTTAAATCGCGATATCGCATCTCATTTCTATGTTTCGTGATAAGATATAATATTCATTGCGAATGGTCATGTATACCTTGTATTCACTTCAAAAGAATGGAAATGCGACTATTGCTTGCTAGGAAATAGCGTTTGCAGATGCCTACGTTTCGTAGAAATAGAATACTAATGCTTTTTAGATCGCGATATCGCATCTCATTTATATGTTTCGTGATAGGATGTAATATTCATTGCGGACTGTCATGTATACCTCCTATTCACTCCAAATGAATGTAAATGCGACACTTCCTTGCTGGGTAATAGCGTCTGCAGATGCCTACGCATCGAGGCAATAGAGTTCTAATGCTTCTTAAATGCGATATCGCATCTCACTTCTATGTTTCATGATAAGATATAATATTCATTGCGAAGAGTCATGTATACCTCGTATTCACTTCAAAAGAATGTAAATGCGACTATTCCTTGCTGGGAAATAACGTCTGCAGATGCCTTCGTTTCGTAGAAATAGAATTCTAATGCTTTTTAGATCGCGATATCGCATCTCATTTCTATGTTTCGTGATAAGTTATAATATTCATTCCTAACTATCATGTATACTTCGAATTCACTTCAAAAGTATGTAAATGCGACACTTCCATGCTAGGAAATAGCGTTTGCAAATATCTCCGCATCGAGGCAATAGGGTTCTAATGCTTCTTAAAACGCGATATCGCATCTCACTTCTATGTTACATGATAAGATATAATATTCATTGCGAAGTGTCATGTATACCTCGAATTCACAGTCAAAAGAATGTAAATGCGACACTTCCATCCTAGGAAATAGCGTTTGCAGATGTCTACGTATCGTAGCAATAGAGTTCTAATGTTTCTCAAATCGCGGTATCGCATCTCATTTCTGTGATTCATGATAAGATATAATATTAATGGCGAAGCGTCATGTATACCTCGTATTCACTCCAATCGAATGTAAATGCGACATTTTCTTGCTAGGAAATAGCGTATTAAGATGTCTACGTATCGTAGCAATAGAGATCTAATGCTACTTAAATCGCGATATCGCATCTCATTTAAATGTTTGGTGATAAGATATAATATTCATTGCGAAGTGTCATGTATACCTCGTATTCACTTGAAAAGAATGTAAATGCGACATTTCCTAGCTAGGAAATAGCGTATTCAGATGTCTACGCATCGAGGCAGTAGAGTTCTAATGCTTCTTAAATCGCGATATCGCATCCCATTTATATGTTTCGTGATAATATATAATGTTCATTGCGAAGTGTCATGTATACCTCGTATTCACTTCAAATGAATGTAAATGCGACTATTGCTTGCTAGGAAATAGCGTTTGCAGATGTCTACGTATCGTAGCAATTGGGTTCTAATGCTTCTTAAAACGCGATACCGCATCTCACTTCTATGTTACATGATAAGATATAATATTCATTGCGAAGTGTCATGTATACCTCGAATTCACATCAAAAGAATGTAAATTCGACGTTTCCATCCTAGAAATAGCCTTTGCAGATGTCTACGTATCGTAGCAAAAGAGTCCTAATGCTTCTTAAAACGAGATGTCGCATTTCATTTCCATGTTTCGTGATAAGATATAATATTCATTGCGAAGTGTTATGTATACCTCGTATTCACTCCAAACAAATATAAATGCGACACTTCCTTGCTAGGAAATAGCGTTTGCAGATGTCTCCGCATCGAGGCCATAGAGTTCTAAGGCTTCTTAAAACGCGATATCGCACCTCACTTCTATGTTTCATGATAAGATATAATATTCATTGCGAAGTGTCATGTATAACTCGTATTCACTTCAAAAGAATGTGAACGCGACTATTCCTTGCTAGGAAATAGCGTTTGCATATGCCTACGTATCGCAGCAATAGAGTTGTAGTGCTTCTCAAAACGCGATATCGCATCTCATTTCTATGCTTCATGATAAGATATAATATTCATTGCGAAGTGTCATGTATACCTCGTATTCACTCCAAACGAATGTAAATGCGACACTTCCTTGCTGGCAAATAGCGTATTTAGATGTCTATGTATCGTAGCAATAGAGTTCTAATGCTACTTAAATCGCGATATCGCATCTCACTTCTATGTTTCATGATAAGAAACAATATTCATTGCGAAAAGTCATGTATACCTCGTATTCACTTCAAAAGAATGTAAATGCGACTATTCCTTGCTAGGAAATGACGTCTGCAGATGCCTACGTATCGTAGCAATAAAGTTGTAGTGCTTCTCAGAACGCGATATCGCATCTCATTTCTATGCTTCATGATAGGATATAATATTCATCGCGAAGTGTTATGTATACCTCGTCTACACCATAAGTAAACGTAAGTGCGACACTTCCTTGCTAGGAAATAGCGTTTCCATTTGCTTACTTATCGGAGCAATAGTGTTCTATTGCTTCATTCAACACGATGTCGCAAGTCATTTCAATGATTCATGGTAAATTGCAATGTTCTATGCAATATGTTACATTTATCTGCATCTAGACCTTAGAAGGATGTGAATCCTATACTTACTTGCAACAGAATATCGTTTCCAGATCTCTACGTGTCCAAGCAAGACATTTCTAATACTTCAATCAGCGCGATGTCGCATCTCATTTCAACGTTTCAATGCAAAGAATCTGTAATCATATATCCATAACATTGTGCTTAACTGTTAGAGGTCTTCAATAGAATGTGAGCTATATAATTCCATGCAACGGTATGGCGCTCCGTAGTGTCTATCTGTTAAAGCAATCGAGCTAGAATTCTCCATGCAATGCGCTGGCGCATCCCATTTCATCGTTTCAAAGTAAGAATGCTGTAATCTCTTATGCATAGCTCTATGCTTATCTGCTTTAAAACTTCATAAGAATGTAAATTCTACAGCTCCATGCAACAGGATTGCCCTTCGTAGTGTCTACATGTCGAGACAATAGAGTACTAATGCATTATACAATGCCATGACTCATCTCATTTCAACGTTTCGAATTAAGTAAGCTGTAATCTTCTATGAAAAGCATTATAATTATCTGCTTCTACTCTACAATAGAATGTGAATTCTATAGATCCAAGCAACAGGAGGGCAGGCTCTCCACCATCCTACTGCCTGCCCTGATGCGGGCAAAGGATTCCCAGGGCCACTCAAACCGCGACCAACATCTATCTTATACTCTAACCGATTCATCGTTATGCGTTTTCCATTAAGCTTGCCGGGATCAGTGATATTAATTCGCTCAATCTAAATTATTATTTTCTTTTTAAGTTTCTCGATTTTTTTAGTTTCTCTCACGATATCGTCTATTTCGTTGTACCTTACCCTTACAGTATGGTATATAATCTGTTGTTTGATATTTCTAGGATTTCCTCTTAATAAATGCAATGCTTCCACATATTCTCTTTCTCTTTCTCTTTAGTTACATTGTTGTTATTTTATGCTTTTCACCCTCCACATTCACTCTCTACACCATCTAGGAACAGGCGTTATACGATTACTGCAGGATGACGCCCCGGTCTCGTTACACCGAGATCGAGTGTTCTCTCTTGCATCCGTTGATTTATATATGTTATATATTGGAGAATATTTCCTCTTATCCTTTGTATTTTTCGAATGAAATTACATTGACAGAAGTACGAGCTAGTTCTGCACGCCTATTTGAAACAATATTAAATCACCTTGTTAAACAATAATATATTAAATGTGACTTGGACTTTTAAATTTGAATTTATAAACATCTAACAGGTAAATATGTTTTTCTTACTATTCATATCATTATACATTCAGTGATTTATTGTGTGCAGTGATTTGATATATTAACTGCTTGATTATATTTTGCAATGAACTTTGCGTACCAAACATTGTTTTTACTCCTGATGGGAGTGGATAGTTCATCGTTTTATATTCTTATATCGCATTGATTATAAAAGTACATGACATCCTTTTTATGCAGTCATGTATAATTAAGTACTGTGACGGTTTTTCCCGTTACAATCCGCAAGAAAAGGGTATATAGAACCAATAATAACGGGGTATCCAGAAGTTTAGTCCGGGGTTATATCGGGGTACAGAATATCCGCGTGCTTCGGCAACGCGAAGTACAGAGCAATAAATTTCCTATCCAGCAAGTATTTCGAAGCTGCGAGGTTGGGACTTTTTGGGCGCCAGCTACTCAAGAAGTAGCAGAAACTAATAAACCACGCAACCCGGGGAAACCCGGTGCAAGATAACCCTGGAAATTTCGAAATACTCTTTCTCTCGACTGCTTCTAGCCGAGTGCGCAAATTAGGGTCGCGGGATACTAAACTCACGGCTTCTTTCTAGATTGCCTCGACGCGGTATTACAAAAGGGTATACGACACGCCGCGAATGACCGGGGATCACCACCCGTTATACAATACAAATTACAATACGCGATATCACAATTGCGGCAGGGAACAAATGGGACGCTTTAGCGTATAAGGACTCACGTTCTCGTTTCCAACAAGTATGGATCTCGTTCAGTCCGTCTACCTCTCTCTCTCTCTCTCTCTCTCTCTCTCTCTCTCTCTCTCTCGCTAAGTAGTCGCTAAGTCGTTCAGAAGAATAAGAGGCTGTCTTCGTGCTGGCTAGCTCATTATATAGGTTTGCTGGGGGTCTTCGGATCCCCTTAGATCCTCCTTAGGGCTCCTTGATGGTGTAGGGCCATACGCTTCGGTATTGTTCGGGGCATCGATCGGTGGATTTCGGCGATCTTCCCTGATCGCGCCCTCTGGTGTGTCTAGAGGGGGTCCTCTGGATTATTTGAACTGCGGCGCGTGTCGCGCGCCGCGCTTTCCACGGCTCACCTGCAATTCCGCTGCGCATCTTGAGTTTTCCTCTCCATGGGCTCAAGGATCGCTCCATTCATGAATCTCCTCAGCAATGACGCAGGATCACATTTGGCAATGGGGAACCTGTGCTTTCATACAAATTAGAACCGTTAGATGTCAGTAGATGTTCAGCATATGAGTATTGATAGACATTTTGATGGTCGTTTTCCTATATTTATAGTTATTGAGCGAGTCGTATATATTTCTTTCAATCCATCATAGACTAAAAATATTAATTATAAAAAAAATATTACTTACAAAATAAAAATTCATGCTGTTGCGTCCCTAACTTCGCCTTGTGTAATTTTTGAAATAACATGCTGTCATCGTATTTAATGTAACCCTCAATTGCATGAATTTGCAACAATAAATTGAAGAAAATATATATAAAATAAGTGTGTATATTTTTATGACAAAGTAATTATCGACTTTATGGAAAAAATCGCCCTATCGAGCTAGTTTATAGAAAATAATAAAATCGAGTTCTTATATCTTTGTTTTGTGCCGGTGTATCTATTTTGGAATCAAAATAAGTAAATTGCACAGTTTAGTTATTTTTCATATTTGCTTATAATTTTTATGGAAACAGCTTCCCCATTAGTAAATGTCAGCCTACGCCACAACCACGCGTGTAGCTATGGTGAGCTGATAGTGTCATTGTCACGGCCGTGTTGCCCGTGTGCTATATCTCGGTGCTTTAATAGAGATATCTAGGAACATAAGTAATTTGTAAGTAACACATCTTTTCTCTTTGAAATATTTGCCTTTGCATAGAATAGAACGTATAGATATAATGGCCTGTTTTGTACCCATTTCGGTCCAATTCTATTATAGCCTTTGAGCAGAAGTAATATTGATTATACTTGATTTTTGCAATAGTTCTTTGATTAACAGATTTTATTAACCTAGAATCATCGTTTGACGGATGTATCAATCTACTTTGTAGCTCCATCAGTTTCTTTTTCTGCTCGCTACTTTCCATTTTCAGTTCCGTATACTTATCCTTTATCACCATCATATATGTTGCGTAAAATTACAATAACTTTTTGTCCTCAAATTTTGCGGATATTTCAATTAAATTTCCTTTGATTAAATAAACTGAAATTAAAGAACAGTGGCACGTACCATTTCTTGGAAACGTTGTATCGTAATTTGCATCTGACTGTTTTGAAAGGCAAAGCACTTTACTTAACGTTTGCAATGATTCGGTTAGCGAAATAAAGTAATATTCTACTTTCGAAATTGTTGGCTCTTGTAATTCTAAGGCAAATATATTCATCTGTCGACATCGTAAACATTGTTTTTTGGCAAAATTCCAGAAAAACAAATATACTATGAGTAAAATAATAAACATCATAATATTAAATTTAACTCTGTTCATCGTTGCCTTGTTGGACACATCCATAACAATATACAGGGTGGGGCAGTAATAAGTAGCACCTCAGATATCCACGAAACTATAAGTTTCATAGAAGTTTTTGCTAATACAAAATTGCATAGTACAAAGGGGCCATCCGTTGATGAAAATAGTTTTTTTGTAAGTGGAGTTATGTTGGACATATGAAGGTTACCTTCATTTTTTAAAATGAATTGGTATGTCCATTCTTCCGTAATACAATAGAGCATTTTAAAGCAAGTTTAACGATCTGTAACATGAAGGCATTGAAGGTTACAAAAAGTAAAGAAAGGCGATAATACTCACGGTTTTGATAGTAAATGAAACATACGTATTGTGAACAGTGGTGCAAGGCGTAATACTTACCGTTTACTTCACTGTGAATAAACACTTTTCGAAGGGCATTTCAATAGTTTGCAGCATAAGTTAAACATGATAAGATTAGTATTGAAAAATCGGTTCGAATACGTTTGGTTAGGCTGTTCTTTGTGTCGTTCATTTTATATAAGTACTGAGCTGCGGATTCCTGAGGACAGCTCACAAAATTGTTGAACTATGGAAGATTATCATTGTGAATTTGAATCAAAAGGTAATTAATTTCCATTAGATTGTAAACAGATCTCAATGTTTCATTTTAGATAGTAAGATTAAATACTTTTTACAAAACTACAAGAATGGATACATACCTTTCTGTTATTATTACTTCATAAAGAATTATAATTGCAATTATATAGTTCATTACGATAAAAAATATTTCTCAGAAAATTCTAAATATTAAATAAAAGAATCAAGTAAAACATTTTTAATAATTACGAATATGAAAAATACTTGAACATTCCAATAGAAAGATGTCTAAACAGGAGCTAGAAAAGTCAAACATTCAATTTCAATTCCAGAATTCATCTATAAGAGGTAAAATGTTTCGAAAGCTTTAATTACAGTCTTTAATGCAAGCAGTTGGGCAGTATTTCAATTTTTAAGAAAATTGATGAAAGTCAACCATTTTGAAGTGGTCAGAATCTTTGTCGTTTGAGCAATAAGTGAATAACAAATAACTGCATAAATTCCAGGCTTAAAAACTTATGGATTAAATCCTATGCAGACTCGTTTATGAGCGAGTTACTAAATAATAATCCACACTAAGTAATCATTTTAAAACTTAAACGATTACATCTCGCGAACTTTCAAAGATATCAGAAGCGTGAAAAGTATGTGGTTTATCAAAATCTCTTCTAAAAGAACGGACGAAGCCAATAGAAATCTTTGTTGAAGTAAGCAAGTTCTAAAGTTCTAAGCAACGCGATGGCCCTTATCTGCCTATGTTTCATAGCAAGTAAGTTCTGAATTTCTATGAAATCCAATGGAATTCCTCACTACTAACGTTTCAAAGTAAGTTCTCAAATTCTCAATTCTACGTTTAAAACTGTGTGTGTTCTATATATCTATGTAAAGTGATGGTTCCTATTAGTTGTGATGGAAACCTATATATAGTAAGTCAGGGAAACTTGAAGGCGTTAATTATCTAAATGCTTTAAGGTGTAAAACGTACTTTAATCTAAAGCAATCTATGGTTCCAAGGTATCCGCTCACGTACAACTTTTCTTGGGCGCCAGCTGCTCAGAAAGTAGCAAAGGGATAGACTACACGACCCCGAGAACCCTGGAGCGGAACAACCCTTGAAACTTCGAAATGCTCCTCTTCTCGACTACGCCTAGCCAAGTACACACACTCAGGTCGCGAGATACTGAAGTCACGGCATGTTTACTTATGGTCTCCACGTGGGTTTAACTAACAAGGGCTACGGGAAACTACGCAACACGCCGCAAATTACCGGGTATCATAACTCGCTTCACGATATAAGATACAATATACAATATGCGACACAAGAAATGGGACGCTTTAGTGAATAAGCTCTCACGTTCTCTTCTTCAGGTTCCTTGAATTCGCTGGTGGTCCTCGGGTCTCCTGCATCCTCCTCGGGGCTCCTTGGTGGAGTGGGCTGTAGGCTTCGGTATTGTTCGGGTCCATCGATCAGTGGATTTCGGCGATTTCCTCTTCTCGCCCCCTTGGGTGTCCCCGAGGGGATCCTCCTGATCATTTAAATTGCGTAGCGCCTCGCGCGCCGCGCTCCCATGGCCCACCTGCAGGGCCGCTGGACTTTTGACTTCTCTTTAGGAGTTAAGGATGGTTGAGGACCTTCTCACATCCCAGAGCATTATAAAGCACAAAAGCTGATAAGCATAATGCGATGCATAGAGCTTTACAACCTTCTAACTTACTTTGAACTGTTTATATGAAATGCGATATTGAGGTGCATGAAGCATGACAAATTAAATGCTTCGGCACCTGGACACCTAGAAACGCTATCCCCGGGCAAGAAAGTGTAGGGTTCACACTCAATTCATGTGCAGACGCAGATAAACATAACGCGATGCTATGAATATTACATCTTATCATGAAATATAGAAGTAAGATGCGCAGCCGCGTTTTACGAAGCATTAGAACTCTATTGCTTTAAAACCTTCAGATATAGAAACAAAATTCCGTAGCAAGGAAATGATGCATTTACATTCATTTGAAGTGTAGAGGAGATATACATAACGCGTTGCATTGAAATTACATCTTATCATGTGACTTAGAACTGATATGCGATATCGCGTTTTATAAAGAGTTAGAAATCTATTGCTTCGATGGGTAGACATCTAGAAACGCAATTTCCTAACCAAGAAGTGTGGCATTTGCATTCTTTTGAAGTGTAGACGAGGTATACGTAACACTTCGCAATGAATATTATATCTTATCATGAAACATACATGAGATGCGATATCGCGTTTTGGAAGCATTAGAACTCCATTGCTTCGATACGTAGTCATCTGGAAACGCATTTCCTAGCAAGGATGCGTGGCATTTTCATTCCTTTGAAGTGTAGACGATGTATGCAACACGTCTCGATGAATATTATATCTTACCATGAAACATAGAAATGAGATGCGGTATCGAGTTTCAAGAAGCATTAGATCTCCATTTCTTCGATATGTAGACATCTGGAAATGCATTTCCTAGCAAGGAAGTGTGCATTTACATTCTTTTGAAGTGTAGACGAGGTATAAATAACACTTCGTAATGAATCTTGTATTATATCATGAAACATAGAATTGCGATACGACATCGCGTTTTAAGAAGCAATAGAACTCCACTGCTTCGATAGGTAGATATCTGCATACGCTACTTTCTGGCAAGAAAGTGTGGCATTTACATTCTTTTGAAGTGTAGTCAAGGTATGCATAACACTACGCAATGAATATTACATCTTATCACGAAACATAGAAATAGGAAGCGATATCGCGTTTTGAGACGCATTAAACCTGTATTGCTTCGATACGTAGACATCTGGGAACGCTATTGCCCAGCAAGGAAGTGTAACATTTACATTCCTTTGGAATGTAGAGGAGGTATACATAACACATCGCAATGATTATTATATCTTATCATAAAACATAGAACTGATATACGTTATCGCGTTTTAGGAAGCATTAGATCTCTATTGCTTCGATACATAGACATCTGGAAACGCATTTCCTAGCAAGGAAGTGTAGCATTTACATTCTGTTGAAGTGTGGACGAGGTATACATAACACTTCGCAATGACTGCTATATCTTATCATGAAACATAGAAATGAGATAAGATATTGCGTTTCAAGTAGCATTAGAACTCTATTGCTTTGATACGTGGAGACCAGGAAACGCTATTTCCTTGCATGGAAGTGTGGCATTTACTATCTTTTGAAGTGTAGACGAGCTATACATATCACTTCGCTATGAATAATATATCTTATCATGAAACATACAAATGAGATGCGATATCGCGCTTGAGGAAGCATTGGAACTACATTGCTTCGATACGTAGTCATCTGGAAACGCATTTCCTGGCAAGAATGTGTGGCATTCACATTCACTTGAAGTGTAGACGTGGTATACGTAACATTTCGCAATGAATATTATGTCTTATCGTACAACATAGAACTGAGGTGCGATATCGCGCTTTAAGAAGCATTAAAACGCTATTGCTTCTATACGCAGAAATCTGGAAACGCTATTCCCTAGCAAGGAAGTGTGGCATTTATATTCATTTGAAGTGTATACGTCTTATACATAACACTTCGCTGTGAATATTATAACTTATCATGCAACATAGAATTGAGATGCGATATCGCGATTAAAGGAGCATTAGAACTGTATTGCTTCGATACGTAGCAATCTGGAAACGCTATTTCCTAGCAAGTAAGAGTGGCATTTACATTCTTTTGAATTGTAGACGAGGTATACATAACGCTTCGCTATGAATATTATATCTTATCATGAAACATACAAATGAGATGCGATATCGCGCTTGAATAAGCATTGGAACTCCACTGCTTCGAAACGTAGACATCTGGAAACGCATTTCCTGGCAAGGAAGTGTGGCATTTACATTCTTTTGAAGTGTACTCGAGGTGTACGTAACAGTTCGCAATGAATATTATATCTTATCGTGATACATAGAATTGAGAGGCGATGTCGCGTTTTAAGAAGCATTACAACCCTATATCTTCGATACGTAGAAATCTGGGTACGCTATTCCCTAGAAAGGAAGTGTGGCATTTAAATTTATTTGAAGTGTATACGAGGTATACATAACACTTCGCAATAAATATTACATCTTATCATGCAACATAGAACTGAGATACCATATCGCGTTTCAAGAAGCATTAGAACTCCATTGCTTCGATAGGTAGAGATCTGGAAACGCATCTCCTAGCAGGGAAGTGTGACATTTACATTATTTTGAAGTGTAGACGAGGTATACATAACACTTCGCAATGAATACTATATCTTATCATGAAACCTAGAAGTGAGATGCGATATCGCGTTCTAAGAAGCATTAGAACTCTATTGCCTCGACGCGTAGACATCTGCAGACGCTATTTCCTAGCATGGAAGTGTCGCATTTACATTCTTTTGAAGTGAATATGAGGTATACATGATACTTCGCAATGAATATTGTATCTCATCATGAAACATAAAAGTGAGATGCGATATCGCGTTTTAAGAAGCATTAGAACACTATTGCCTCGATGCGGAGAAATCTGCAAACGCTATATCCTAGCAAGGAATAGTCGGATTTACATTCTTTTGAAGCGAATACGAGGTATACATGACACTTTGCAATGAATATTATATCTTATCATGAAACATAGAAGTGAGATGCGATATCGCGTTTTAAGAAGCATTAGAACTCTATTGCCTCGACGCGTAGACATCTGCAGACGCTATTTCCTAGCATGGAAGTGTCGCATTTACATTCCTTTGAAGTGAATGCGAGGTGTACATGACACTTCGCAATTAATATTATATCGTATCACGAAACATAGGAATGAGAGGCGATATCGCGATTTAAGTAGCATTAGAACTCTACCGCTACGATACGTAGACATCTGCAAACGCTATTTCCTAGCATGGAAGTATCGCACTTACATTCTTTTGAAGTGAATACGGGGTATACACGACACTTCGCAATGATTATTATATCTTATCACGAAACATATAAATGAGATGCGATATCGCGATTTAAGTAGCATTAGAACGCTATTGCTACGATACGTAGACATCTTCAAACGTTATTTCCTAGCAAGCATTAGTCGCATTTACATTCTTTTGAAGTGAATACGAGGTGTACATGACACTTCGCAATGAATATTATATCTTATCACGAAACATATAAATGAGATGCGATATCGCGATTTAAGTAGCATTAGAACTCTATTGCTACGGTACGTAGACATCTGCAAACGCTATTTCCTAGCAAGCAATAGTCGCATTTGCATTCTTTTGAAGTGAATACGAGGTATACATGATATTTCTCAATGAATATTATATCTTATCTCGAAACATAGAAATGAGATGCGAAATCGCGATTTATGTAGCATTAGAACTCTATTGCCACGATACGTAGACATCTGAATACGCTATTTCCTAGCTAGGAAGTGTCGCATTTACATTCGTTTGGAGTGAATATGAGGTATACATGACACTTCGCAATGAATATTATATCTTATCATGAAGCATAGAAATGGGATGCAATTATCGCGTTTTGAGAAGCTCTACAACTCTATTGCTACGATGCGTAGGCATCTGCAAACGCTATTTCCTAGCAAGGAGTAGTCGCATTTACATTCTTTTGAAGTGAATACGAGGTATGCATGACACTTCGCAATGAACATTATATCTTATCATGAAACATAGAAGTGAGGTGCGATATCGCGTTTTAGGAAGCATTAGAACTCTATGGCCTCGATGCGGAGACGTCTGCAAACGCTATTTCCTAGTATGGAAGTGTCGCAGTTACATTCTCTTGAAGTGAATACGAGGTACACATGACACTTCGCAAAGAATAATGTATCTTATCATGAAACATAGAAGTGAGATGCGATATCGCGTTTTAAGAAGCATTAGAACTCTATTGCTACGATACGTAGACATCTGCAAACGCTATTTCCTAGCAAGCAATAGTAGCATTTACATTCTTTTGAAGTGAATACGAGGAGTACATATCACTGCAGATTAAATATTATATCTTATCATGAAACATAGAAATAACATGCGATATTGCGATTTAAGAAGCATTAGAACTCTATTGCTTCGATACGTAGACATCTGCAAACGCTACTTCCTATCAAGGAAGTGTCGCATTTACATTTTTTTGAAAGGAATACGAGGTATACATGACACATAGCAATGAATACTATATCTTATCACGAAACATAGAAATGAGATGCGATATCGCGATTTAAGAAGCATTAGAACACTATTTCTTCGATACGGAGACACCTGCAGACGCTATTTCCTATCAAGGAAGTGTCGCATTTACATTCTTTTGAAAGGAATACGAGGTATACATGACACATCGCAATGAATATTATATTTTATCATGAAACATAGAAATGAGAAGCGATATGGCGGTTTAAGGTGCATTAGATCCCTATTGCTTCGATACGTAGACATCTGCAAACGCCATTTCCAAGCAAGGAAGTGTCGCATTTACATTCTTTTGAAAGGAATACGAGGTATACATAGCACTTCGCAATGAATATTATATCTTATCAAGAAACGTAGATATGAGGTGCGATATGACGATTTAAGAAGCATTAGAACTCTATTGCTTCGATACGTAGACATCTGCAAACGCTATTTTCTAGCAAGGAAGTGTCAAGGCATATACATTCTTTTGAGGTGAATACGAGGTATACATAACACTGCACAATGAATATTATATCTTATCATGAAACATAGAAATGAGATGCGATATGGCGATTTAAGAAGCATTAGAACACTATTGCTTCGAGACGTAGACATCGGCAAACGCTACATCCTAACAAGGAACTGTCGCATTTACATTCTTTTGAAAGGAATACGAGGTATACATAGCACTTCGCAGTGAATATTATATCTTATCATGAAACGTAGATATGAGATGCGATATGACGATTTAAGAAGCATTAGAAATCTATTGCTTCGTTACGTAGACATCTGCAAACGCTATTTCCTAGCAAGGAAGTGTCAAGGCATATACATTCTTTTGAGGTGAATACGAGGTATACATAACACTGCACAATGAATATTATATCTTACCATGAAACATAGATAGGAGATGCGATATCGCGATTTAAGAAGCATTAGAACTCTATTGCTTCGATACGTAGACATCTGCAAAAGCTATTTCCTAGCAAGGAAGTGTCGCATTTACATTCATTTGAAGTGTATGCGAGGTATTCATAACACTGCACAATGAACATTATATCTTATCATGAAACATAGAAATGAGATGCGATATCGCGATTTAAGAAGCCTTAGAACTCTATTGCTTCCATACGTAGATATCTGCAAACACTATTTCCTAGCATGGAACTGTCTAATTCACATTCATTTGAAGTGTATGCGAGGTATACATGACACTTCGCAATGAATATTATATATTATCGTGAAACATAGATATGAGATGCGATATCGCGTTTTAAGAAGCATTAGAAACCTATTGCTTCGATATGTAGACATCTGCAAACGCTATTTAATAGCAAGGAAGTGTCGCATTTACATTCTTTCGAAGTGAATACGAGGTATACATAACAATCCACAATGAATACTATATCCTATCATGACACATAGAAAAGAGTTGCGATATCCCGTTATAAGAAGCATTAGAACTCTATTGCTACGATACGTAGACATCCGCAAACGCTATATCCCAGCATGGAAGTGTCGCATTTGCAATCATTTGAAGTGAATACGAGGTATACATGACACTACGCAATGAATATTATATCTTATCATGAAACATTGAAATAAATTGCGATATGACGATTTAAAAAGCATTAGAACTCTATTGCTTCGATACGTAGACATCTGGGAACGCTATTTCTTAGCAAGGAAGTGTCGCATTTACATTCTTTTGAAGTGTCGACGAGGCATACATAACTCCTCGCAATGAATATTATATCTTATCATGAAACATAGAATTGAGATGCGATATCGCGCGTTAAGAAGCATTAGAACTCTATTGCTTCGATACGTAGTCACCTCGAAATGCATTCTCTAGCGAGGAAGTGTGGCATTTATATTCCTTTGAAGTGTAGACGAGGTATACATAGCACTTCGCGATGAATAATGTATCTTATCATGATACAACAAACTGCGATGCGATATCGCGTTTAAAGAAGCATTAGAATTCTATCGCTTCGATACGTAGACATATGGAAGCCCATTTCCTTACCAGAAAGTGTGGCATTTACATTCATTTGACGTGTAGTCGAGGTACACATAAGGCTTCGCAATGTGTGTTATGTCTTATCATGAAAAATAGAAATGAGATGCGATATGGCGATCTATGAAGCATTAGATGTCTATTTCTTCGATACCTAGACATCTGCAAACGCTATTTCCTAGCAAGGACGTGTCGCAATTACATTCTTTTGAGGTGAATACGAGGTATACATAACACTGCACAATGAATATTATATCTTATCATGAAACATAGAAATGAGATGCGATATGGCGATCTATGAAGCATTAGATGTCTATTTCTTCGATACCTAGACATCTGCAAACGCTATTTCCTAGGACGGAAGTGTCGCATTTACATTCATATTAAGTGTATGCGAGGTTTACATGACACTTCGCAATGAATATTATATAATATCATGATACATAGAAATAAGAGGCGATATCGCGTTTTGAGAGGCATTGGAACTCCAATTCTACGATACGTAGGCATCTGCAAACGCTATTTCCTAGCAAGGAAGTGTCGCATTTACATTCATTTGAAGTATAGACGAGATATACATAGCACTGCACAATGAATATTATATCTTATCATGAAACATAGAAATGAGATGCGATATGGCGATTTAAGATGCATTAGAAATCTATTGGTTCGATACGTAGACATCTTCAAGTGCTATTTCCTAGCAAGGAAGTGTCGCATTTACATTTTTTTGAAGTAAATACGAGGTATACATTACACTGCACAATGAATATTATATATTATCATGAAACATAGTAATGAGTAGCGATATCGCGTTTTGACAAGCATTAGAACTCTAGTGCTACGATACGTAGACATCAGCAAACGCTATTTCCTGGCAAGGAAGTGTAGCGTTTATATTCTTTTGAAGTGAATACGAGGTATAGATTCCACTCCACAATGAATACTATATCTTATCATGGAGCATAGAAATGATATGTAATATGGCGATTTAAGAAGCACTAGAACTCTATTGTTTCGATACGCAGACATCTGCAAACGCTATTTCAAAGCAAGGAAGTGTCGCATTTACATTCTTTTGAAGTGAACACGAGGTATAAATTGCACTCCACAATGAATACTATATCTTATCATGAAGCATAGAAAAGAGATGTAATATGGCGATTTAAGAAGCATTAGAACCCTATTGTTTCGATACGCAGACATCTGCAAACGCTATTTCAAAGCAAGGAAGTGTCGCATTTACATTCTTTTGATGTGAACACGAGGTATAAATTGCACTCCACAATGAATACTATATCTTATCATGAAGCATAGAAAAGAGATGTAATATGGCGATTTAAGAAGCATTAGAACCCTATTGTTTCGATACGCAGACATCTGCAAACGCTATTTCAAAGCAAGGAAGTGTCGCATTTACATTCTTTTGAAGTGAATACGAGGTATACATAACACTCCAAAATGAATATTATATATTATCATGCAACATGGTAATGTGTAGCGATATCGCGTTTTGAGAAGCGTTAGAACTCTATTGCTACGAAACGTAGACACCTGCAAACGCCATTTCCGAGCAAGGAAGTGTCGCATTTACATTCATTTTAATTGTATGCGATGTATACATGACACTCCACAATGAATATTATATATTATCATCAAACAGAGAAATGAAATGCGGCCTCGCGTTTTGTGAAGCATTAGAACTCTCTCGCTACGATACGTAGATATCTGTAAACGCTATTTCCTAGCAAGGAAGTGTCGCATTACATTCATTTGAAGTGTTTGCGAGGTATACATGACATATCGCAGTGAATATTATATATTGTCATGAAACATAGAAATGAGAAGCGATATGGGGATTTAAGAAGCATTAGATCCCTATTGCTTCGATACGTAGACATCTGCAAACGCTATTTCCTAGTAAGGAAGTGTCGCATTTACATTCTTTTGAAGTGAATACGAGGTATACATAACACTCCAAAATGAATATTATATATTATCATGAAACATGGTAATGAGTAGCGATATCGCGTTTTGAGAAGCGCTAGAACTCTATTGCTACGAAACGTAGACACCTGCAAACGCCATTTCCGAGCAAGGAAGTGTCGCATTTACATTCATTTTAATTGTATGCGAGGTATACATGACACTCCACAATGTATATTATATATTATCATCAAACACAGAAATGAAATGCGGCCTCGCGCTTTGTGAAGCATTAGAACTCTCTTGCTACGATACGTAGATATCTGTAAACGCTATTTCCTAGCAAGGAAGTGTCGCATTTACATTCATTTGAAGTGTATGCGAGGTATACATGACATTTCGCAGTGAATATTATATATTGTCATGAAACATAGAAATGAGATGCGATATGGCGATTTAAGAAGCATTAGATCCCTATTGCTTCGATACGTAGATATCTGCAAACGCTACTTCCTAGCAAGGAAGTGTCGCATTTACATTCTTTTGAAGTGAATACGAGGTATTCATAACACTGCACAAGGAATATTATATCTTGTCATGAAACATAGAAATGAGATGCGATATCGCGATTTAAGAAGCATTAGAACCCTATTGCGTCGATACGTAGATATCTGCAAACACTATTTCCTAGCAGGGAACTGTCGCATTCACATCCATTTGAAGTGTATGCGAGGTATACATGACACTTCGCAATGAATACAATATATTTCCATGAAACATGGTAATGCGTAGCAATATCGCGATTTGAGAAGCATTAGAACACTAATGGTACGATACGTAGACATCTGCAAACGCTATTTCCTAGGAACGAAGTGTCGCGTTTACATACTTTTGATGTGATTACGAGGTTTACATAACACTCCACAATGAACATTATATCTTACCATGAAACATAGAAATGAGATGCCATATGGAGATTTAAGAAGCATTAGAAATCTATTGCTTCGACACGTAGACATCTGCAAACGCTATTTCCAAGCAAGGAAGTGTCGCGTTTACATTCTTTTGAAGTGAACACGAGGTATACATAACACTGCACAATGAATATTATATCTTATCATGAAACATAGAAACGAGATGCGATATCGCGATTTAAGAAGCATTAGAATTCTATTGCGTCGAAACGTAGATATCTGCAAGCGCTATTTCGTAGCAAGGAAGTGTCACATTTACATTCTGTTGAAGTGAATACGAGGTATACATAACACTGCACAATGAATATAATATCTTATCATGAAGCATAGAAGTGAGATGCGATATGGCCATTTAAGAAGCATTAGAAATCTATTGGTTCGATACGTAGACATCTGCAAACGCTATTTCCTAGCAAGAAAGTGTCGCATTTACATCCATTTGAAGTATAGACGAGATATACACAACACTGCACAATGGATATTATATCTTATCATGAAATATAGAAATGAGATGCGATATCGCGAATTAGCAAGCTTTAGTACTCTATTGCTTCGATACGTAGACATCTGCAAACGCTATTTCCAAGCAAGGAAGTGTCGCATTTACATTCTTTTGAAGTGAATACGAGGTATACATAACACTGCACAATGAATATTATAGCTTATCTTGAAACATAGAAATGAGATGCGATATCGCGATTTAAGAAGCTTTAGAACACTTCTGCATCGATACGTAGATATCTGCAAACACTATTTCCTAGCAAGGAACTGTCGCATTCACATTCATTTGAAGTGTATGCGAGGTATACATGACACTTCGCAATGAATATTATATATTATCATGAAACATAGGTATGAGATGCGATATCGCGTAATAGCAAGCTTTAGAAATCCATTGCTTCGATATGTAGACATCTGCAAACGCTATTTCCTAGCAAGGAAGTGTAGCATTTACATCCATTTGAAGTATAGACGAGATATACATAACTCTGCACAGTGAATATTATATCTTATCAGGAAACGTAGATATGAGATGCGAAATGACGATTTAAGAAGCATTAGAACTCTATTGCTTCGATACGTAGACATCTGCAAACGCTATTTCCTAGCAGGGAAGTGTCGCATTTACATTCAGTTGAATTGTATGGGAGGTACACATGACACTTCGCAATGAATATTATATATTATCAGACATCTGCAAACGCTATTTCCTAGCAAGGAAGTGTCGCAATTACATTCTCTTGAAGTGAATACGAGGTATACATAACACACCACAATGAATATTATATATTATCATGAAACATAGTAATGAGTAGTGATATCGCGTTTTGAGAAGCATTAGAAATCTAATGCCACGATACGTAGACATCTGCAAACGCTATTTCCTAGCAAGGAAGTGTCGCATTTACATCCATTTGAAGTATAGACGAGATATACATAACACTGCACAATGAATATTATATCTTATCATGAAACATAGAAATGAGATGCAATATGGCGATTTAAGAAGCATTAGAACTCTATTGCTTCGATACGTAGACATCTGCAAACGCTATTTCCTAGCAAGGAGGTGTCGCACTTACATTCATTTCAAGTGTAGACGAGATATACATAACACTGCACATTGAATATTATATCTTAACATGAAACATAGGAAATGAGTTACGATATCGCGATTTAAGAAGCATTGAAACTCTATTGCTTGGATACGTAGACATCTGCAAACGCTATTTCTTGGAAGGAAGTGTCGCATTTACATTCTTTTGAAGTGAATACGATGTATACATAACACACCACAATGAATATTATATATTATCATGAAACGTAGAAATGAGATGCGATATGACGATTTAAGAAGCATTAGAACTCTATTGCTTCGATACGTAGACATCTGCAAACGCTATTTCCAAGCAAGGAAGTGTCGCATTTACATTCTTTTGAAGTGAATACGAGGTATACATAACACTCCACAATGAATATTATATATTATCATGAAACATAGAAATGAGATGCGACATAGCTATTTAAGAAGCATTAGAACCCTATTGCTTCGATACGTAGACATCTGCAAGCGCTATTTCCTAGCAAGGAAGTGTCGCATTTACATTCATTTGAAATGTATGCGAGGTATACATGACACTTCGCAGTGAATATTATATATTATCATGAAACATAGGAATGAGAAGCGATGTGGCGATTTAAGAAGCATTAGATCCCTATTGCTTCGATACGTAGACATCTGCAAACGCTACGTCCTAGCAAGAAGTAGTCACATTTACATTCTCTTGAAGTGAATACGAGATATACATGACACTTCGCAATGAATATTATATCTTATCACGAAACATAGAAATGAGATGCGATATCACGATTTAAGTAGCATTAGAACTCTACTGCTACGATACGTAGACATCTGAATACTCTATTTCCTAGCAAGGAAGTGTCGCATTTACATTCGTTTGGAGTGAATACGAGGTATACATGACACTTCGCAATGGATATTACATATTATCATGAAGCATAGAAATGGGATGCGATATTGCGTTTTGAGAAGCATTAGAACTCTACTGCTACGATACGTGGACATCTGCAAACGCTATTTCCGAGCAGGGAAGATTCGCATTTACATTCTTTTGAAGTGAATACGAGGTACACATGACACTTCGCAATGAATATTATATCTTATCATGAGACATAGAAATGATATGCGATATTGCGTTTTAAGAAGCACTAGAACTCTATTGCTTCGATACGTAGACTTCTGGAAACGCTATTTCCTAGCATGGAAGTGTCGCATTTACATTCTTTTGAATTGAATACGAGGTGCACATAACACTGCACAATGAATATTATATCTAATCATGAAACATAGAAATGAGGTGCGATATCGCGTTTTAAGGAGAATTAGAACTCTATAGCTTCGATACAGAGATATATTGGGAACTGAATTTCCTAGAGAGGAAGTGTCGCATTTTGTGACGTCAGGCGTACCGCCTGCCACCCATCAACCTTCTCGCACCCCCCAGCATCAACCCCTGGACGCATGCAACCAGACAAACTCGCCTGCAGAACCAGCAACTGTAAGTGTTCGCACGCGCATACCTGCACGCGCTCACTCACACCGAGTTCCGCTGCCTCACTCGCACCACCGAGTATACCTGTCACTCCCGCACCAAGGACGGGCAGCCCTATCTCCCTCGCACCGAGGATTCCGTCCAGCAGGAAGACGTAGCCGCAGCCCATCACCTGAATGGGGTCTTTTCCAATTCGGGGAACAGTATCTGCTAGAACCTATATATTACTTCTAAGCTAGGACATACATACCATATCATGACGCATATATAAGAATTCCTAGATCTAAGTTACACTAAGTAAGATTCGTCCGGCATGCGGCATGCGCTGCTAGCCCCACCACGAACCGCGGGTCCCCAATCGCTGGACCGGGCGCTCTCCGCCTCGAGACGCGAGTCCCCCACTCGCGGGACCGCGATCTCCCTACCACGAGCGTTCGCGACCGTAGCGTCCCGCGAACCGAGGAGGTCAGAGACGCGTCTCCAGAGCACACACTCTGACTCGAGATCTCCTACCGAGGGGTCGAAACCTCTAGTTCTAGATCGTTAGCCACCTCAATGTGAGGTTCAGGCATCGTATTTCTATTTCCGAAAAATAGGCTCGTGTCGTAAAGCCTCCGGAGCAACGGAAAATAGTTTCACCGGACGTGATACCTCGTATTCACCTCAAAAGAATGTAAATGCGACACTACCTTCCTAGGAAATAAGGTTAGCAGATATCTACGTATCGAAGAAATAGAGCTCTAATGCTTCTTGAAACGCCATATCGTATCTCATTTCTATGTTTTATAATAAGATATAATATTCATTGCGAAGTGTCATGTATACCTCGTATTCAGTTCAAAAGAATGTAAGTACGACATTTCCTTGCTAGGAAATAGAGGTTGCAGGTGTCTATGTATATTAGCAATAGAGTTCTACTGCTTCTCAAAACGCGATATAGCACCTCATTCCCATGTTTCATGATAAGATATATTACAATGAATAATATATCTGTGTGTAGTGTTATGTATAGCACGTATTCACTCCAAACGATTGTAAATGCGAAACTTCCTTGCTAACAAGTAGCGTTTGCTGATGTCTCCGTATCGAAGCAATAGAATTCTAATGCTTCTTAAATCGCGATTTCGCTTCTCATTTCTATGTTTTAAGTTAAGATATAATATCCATTGTGAAGTGTCATGTATACCTCGTATTCTCTTCAAAAGAATGTAAATGCGATACTCCCTTGCTATTAAATGGAGTTTGCAGATGTCTACGTATCGTAGCAATGGAGTTCTAATGCTTTTTAAATCGCGATATCGCATCTCATTTCCATGCTTCATGATAAGATATAATATTCATTGCGAAGTGTCATGTATACCTCGTATTCTCTTCTTAAGAATCTAAATGCGACACACCCTTGCTTGGAAGTAGCGTTTGCAGATGTCTACGTATAGTAGCATTAGAGTTCTAATGCTTCTTAAAACGCGATATCACATCTCACTTCTATGTTCCATGATAAGATATAATATTCATAGCGAAGTGTCATGTATATCTCGTATTCACATCACAGGAATGTAAATGCGACTCTGCCATGCTAGGAAATAGCGTTTCCAGATGTCTACGTATCGTAGCAATAGAGTTCTAATGCATCTTAAAACGAGATGTCGCTTCTCATTTCTATGTTTCATGATAAGATATAATATTCATTGCGAAGTGTCATGTATACCTCGTGTTCACTTCAATGGAATGTAAATGCGACATTTGCTACCTAGGAAATAGAGTTTGCAGATGTCTACGTATATTAGCAATAGAGTTCTAATGCTTCTCAAAACGCGATATAGCACCTGATACCTATATTTCATGATAAGATATGATATTCATTGCGAAGTGTCATGTATATCTCGTATTCAGTTCAAAAGAATGTAAATGTGACACTTCCATGCTAGGAAATAGCGTTCGCAGATGTCTACGTATCGTAGCAATAGAGTTCTAATGCTTCTTAAAACGCGATATCGCATCTCACTTCTGTGTTTCATGATAAGATATAATATTCATTCCAAGTGTCTTGTATACCGCGTATTCACTTCATATGAATGTAAATGCGACACTTCCTTACTAGGAAATAGCGTTTGCAGATGTCGACGTATCGAAGAAATAGAGTTCTAGTGCTTCTTAAAACGCGGTATCGTATCTGATTTGTATGTTTCGTGATAAGATATTGGGTTGTCAACTAAGTAATTGCGGATTTTTTTTTTTAAATCAAAGACAGTTTTTCATGGAACTAAATAACTTTATTCTGTAATGTATTGCCCATTTTGATCAGTGATCTTTTGCCATCTTTCAGGCAGCATCATAATCCCGCGTTCATAAAACTTCTGGTTTTTATTAGCAAAAAACTGAATCAGGTACGATTTGGCAACATCATCATCTTTATTGAATTTTTTATCATTCAAGGAGTTTTGTAAAAATCGAAACAAAATGGAATCAGGTGGTGCAAGATCAGGACTATATGGTGGATGTGGCAAAACATCCCAACCAAGCTCCAATAATTTTTGCCGAGTGACCAAAATGTTTGTGACCTTCCACTGTCATGATGGAATACAACACTTTTTCGATTTGTCAATTCTGGCGGATTTTCTTCAATTGCATTGTTTAATTTCATTTGTTGTTCAATGTAGACATCAGAATTGATTGTTAGATTGGGCGGTAAGAGTACAAAATATTGTAGACAATTCCTCTGAAATCCCACCAAACGGATGACAAAACCTTCTTTTGGTGAATATCAGCATTTGATGTTGTTTGAGTTGGTTCACCTGGCCTGCTCCATGATCTTTTTCGCTTGATATTGTTGCAAACAACCCACTTTTCATCGCCAGTTATCAGTCGTTTTAGAAATGGATCATTTTCATTACGTTTCTTTAGCAAATCGTAGCCGTTAAAGCATTGCGTTAAATGCGTTTCTTTCAGTTCGTGAGGAACCCATGTATCAAGTTTTTGAACATCGCCATGTTGTTCTAAGTGATTTTCAATGCATGTATGTGATACATGAAGCTTCTCTGCAATCTCACGTGTTGTACTGTGACGATCCGAATTGATTATTGCTTTGATTAGGGCGTCATCAACTTCAACTGGCCGACCAGATCGTTTTTCATCTATGAGTGAAAATTACCAGAACGAAATTTGGCAAAGCAATTTTGACACTGCCGTTCTTTTAAGGCTTCGTCACCATAAACAGCACAAAACTTTTTATGAGCTTGCGATGCGTTTTTCCCTTTGCGAAAATAAAAAAGCAAAATATGATGAAAATGATTCTTTTGATTCTCCATTTTTCAACGAAGGCCAAACGAAAACTACGCAACCGATAAAAAAACTTTTTTTACTGATTGACAGTTGAATTGGCAACTATCAAACAACAAAATGTGTTTTACATTTGTAACGCAAACCCAGAAATTCAACTGAAGCCATCTACGAGTGAAATCCGCAATTACTTTGTTGCCAACTCAATTTAATATTCATTGTGGAGTGTTATGTATACCTCGTATTCACTTCAAAAGAATGTGAATGCGACTCTTCCTTCCTAGGAAATATCGTCTGCAGATGTCTACGTGTCGTAGCAATAGAGTTCTAATGCTTCTTTAAACGCGATATCGCATCTCATTTCTATGTTTCATGTTAAGATATAATATTCATTGCGAAGTTTCATGTATACCTCGCATACACTTCAAATGAATGTAATTGCGACACTTCCTTGCTAGGAAATAGTGTTGGCATATGTCTACATATCGAAGCAATAGAGTTCTAATGCTTCCTAAATCGCCATATCGCATCTCATTTCTATGTTTCATGACAAGATTTAATATTCATTGTGCAGTGTTATGTATACCTCGTATTCACTTCAAAAGAATGTAAATGCGACACTTCTTTGCTAGGAAATAGCGTTTGCAGATGTCTACGTATCGTAGCAATAAAGTTCTAATGCACTTTAAATCGCGATATCGCATCTCATTTCTATGTTTCATGATAAGATATAATATTCATTGTGGAGACGTAGGTATACCTCGTATTCACATCGAAAGAATCTAAATGCGACACACCCTTGCTTGGAAGTAGCGTTTGCAGATGTCTACGTATAGTAGCATTAGAGTTCTAACGCTTTTTAAAACGCGATATCGCATTTCATTTCTATGTTTCATGATAAGATATAATATTCATTGTGGAGACTTAGGTATACCTCGTATTCACTTCAAAAGAATGTAAATGCGACACTTCCTTGCTAGGAAATAACATTTCCAGATGTCTACGCATCGTAGCAATAGAGTTATAGCGCTTCTTAAATCGCGATATCGTATCTCACATCTATGTTTCGTAATAAGATATAATATTTATTGTAGAGCGTTATGTATACCTCGTATTCACATCCAAAGAATGTAAATGCGACACTTTCATGCTAGGAAATATTGTTTGCAGATATCTACGTATCGTAGCAATAGAGATCTAATGCTCCATAAAACGCGATATCGCATCTCACTTCTATGTTTAATGATAAGATATAATATTCATTGCGAAATGTCATGTATGCCTTGTATTCACTTCAAAAGAATGTAAATGCGACACTTACATCCTAGGAAATAGCGTTTGCGGATGTCTACGTATCGTAGCAATAGAGTTCTAATGCTTCTTAAAACGAGATGTCGCATCTCATTTCTATGTTTCATGATCAGATATAATATTCATTGCGAAGTGTCATGTATACCTCGTATTCACTTCAAAAGGATGTAAATGCGACACTTCCTTGCTAGGAGATAGCGCTTCCAGATGACCGCGTATCGTAAGAATAGATTTCTAATATTTCTTACAACGAGATGTCGCATCTCATTTATATATTTCATGATAAGGTATAATTTCCATTGCGAAGTGTCATGCATACCTCGTATTCACATCAATGGAACGTAAATGCGACACTTCCATGCTAGGAAATAGCGTTTGCAGATGTCTACGTATCGTAGCAATAGAGTTCTAATGCTTCTTAGAACGCGATATCGCATTTCACTTCTATGTTTCATGATAATATATAATATTCATTGCGATGTGTCATGTATACCTCGTATTCACTTCAAAAGAATGTAATTGCGACACTTCCTTGCTAGGAAATATTGTTTGCAGATGTCTATGTGTCACAGCAATAGAGTACTAATGCTTCTTAAAACGAGATGTCCTATTTCATTTCTATGTTTCGTTATAAGATATAATATTCATTGTGTAATGTTATGCATACCTCGTATTCACTTGAATGGAATGTAAGTGCGACACTTCCATGCGAGGAAATAGCGTTTGCAGATGTCTACGTATCGTAGCAATAGAGTTCTAATGCTTCTTAAAACGCGATGTCGCATCACATTTCAATGTTTCATGATAATATATAATATTCATTGCGATGTGTCATGTATACCTCGTATTAAATTCAAAAGAATGTAAATGCGACTATTGCTTGCTAGGAAATAGCGTTTGCAGATGTCTATGTAGCGTAGCAATAGAGTTCTATTGCTACTTAAATCGCGATATCGCATCTCATTTATATGTTTCGTGATGAGATATAATATTCATTGCGAAGTCTCGTGTATACCTCGTATTCACTTCAAAAGAATGTAAGTGTGACACTTCCATGCTAAGAAATAGCGTGTGCAGATGTCTCCGCATCGAGGCCATAGAGTTCTAATGCTTCTAAACACGCGATGTCGCATCTCTCTTCTATGTTTCATGATAAGATATAATATTCATTGCGATGTGTCATGTATACCTCGTATTCTCTCCAAACGAATGTAAATACAACAGTTCCTTCGTAGGAAATAGCTTATTCAGATGTCTACGTATCGTAGCAATAGAGTTCTAATGCTACATAAATCGCGATATCGCATCTCATTTCTATGCTTCGTGATAAGATATAATATTCATTGCGAAGTGTCATGTACACCCCGTATTCACTTAAAAGATTGTAAATGCGACACTTCCGTGCTAGGAAATAGCGTCTGCAGATGTCTACGCGTCGAGGCAATACAGTTTTAATGCTTCCTAAATCGCGATATCGCATGTCACTTCTACGTTTCATGATAATTTATAATATTCATTGCGAAGTGTCATGTATACCTCCTCTTCTCTCCAAACGAATGTAAATGCGACACTTCCTTGCTAGGAAATAGCGTATTCAGATGTCTACGTATCGTAGCAAAAGGGTTCTAATGCTTGTTAAAACGCGATATCGCATCCCTCTTCTATGTTTCATGATAAGATATAATATTCATTGCGAAGTGTCATGTATACCTCGTATTCACTTCAGAAGAATGTAAATAAGACACTTCCATGCTAGAAAATAGCGTTTGCAGATGTCTGCGTATCGTAGCCATAGAGTTCTAATGCTTCTTAAAACGACATGTCGCATTTCAATTCTATGTTTCGTGATAAGATATAATATTCATTGTGGAGTGTCATGTATATCTCGTATTCACTTCAGAAGTATGTAAATGCGACACTTCCATGCTAGGAAATAGCGTTTGCAGATGTCTACGTATCGTAGCAATAGAGTTCTAATGCTTCCTAAAACGCGATATCGCACCTCACTTCTATGCTTCATGATAAGATATAATTTTCATTGCGAAGTGTCATGTATACCTCGTATTCACTTCAAAAGAATGTAAATGCGACACTTCCATGCTAGGAAATATTGTTTGCAGATGTCTACGTATCGTAGCAATAGAGTTCTAATACTCCTTAAAACGCGATATCGCATCTCACTTCTATGTTTAATGATAAGATATAATATTCATTGCGAAATGTCATGTATACCTTGTATTCACTTCAAAAGAATGTAAATGCGACACTTACATGCTAGGAAATAGCGTTTGCAGATGTCTACGTATCGTAGCAATAGAGTTCTAATGCTTCTTAAAACGAGATGTCGCATCTCACTTCGATGTTTCGAGATAAGATATAATATTCATTGCGAAGTGTCATGTATACCTCGTATTCACGTCAAAAGAATGTAAATGCGACATTTCCTTGCTAGGAAATAGCGTTTCGAGATGACCACGTATCGTAAGAATAGAGTTCTAATACTTCTTAAAACGAGATGTCGCATCTCATTTATATGTTTCATGATAAGATATAATATCCATTGCGAAGTGTCATGCATACCTCGTATTCACATCAATGGAACGTAAATGCGACACTTCCATGCTAGGAAATAGCGTTTGCAGATGTCTACGTATCGTAGCAATAGAGTTCTAATGCTTCTTAGAACGCGATATCGCATCTCACTTCTATGTTTCATGATAAGATCTAATATTCATTGCGAAGAGTCATGTATACCTCGTATTCACTTCAAAAGAATGTAAATGCGACTATTCCTTGCTGGGAAATAGCGTTTGCAGATATCTCCGCATCGAGGTAATAGGGTTCTAATGCTTCTTAAAACGCGATATCGCATCTCACTTCTATGTTACATGATAAGATATAATATTCATTGCGAAGTGTCATGTATACCTCGAATTCACATCAAAAGAATGTAAATTCGACGTTTCCATCCTAGGAAATAGCCTTTGCAGATGTCTACGTATCGTAGCAAAAGAGTCCTAATGCTTCTTAAAACGAGATGTCGCATTTCATTTCTATGTTTCGTGATATGATATAATATTCATTGCGAAGTGTTATGTATACCTCGTATTCACTCCAAACAAATGTAAATACGACACTTCCTTGCTAGGAAATAGCGTTTGCAGATGTCTCCGCATCGAGGCCATAGAGTTCTAATGTTTCTCAAAACGCGGTATCGCATCTCATTTCTGTGATTCATGATAAGATATAATATTAATGGCGAAGCGTCATGTATACCTCGTATTCACTCCAAACGAATGTAAATGCGACATTTTCTTGCTAGGAAATAGCGTATTCAGATGTCTACGTATCGTAGCAATAGAGATCTAATGCTACTTAAATCGCGATATCGCATCTCATTTAAATGTTTGGTGATAAGATATAATATTCATTGCGAAGTGTCATGTATACCTCGTATTCACTTGAAAAGAATGTAAATACGACATTTCCTAGCTAGGAAATAGCGTATTCAGATGTCTACGCATCGAGGCAGTAGAGTTCTAATGCTTCTTAAATCGCGATATCGCATCCCATTTATATGTTTCGTGATAAGATATAATGTTCATTGCGAAGTGTCATGTATACCTCGTATTCACTTCAAAAGAATGTAAATGCGACTATTGCTTGCTAGGAAATAGCGTTTGCAGATGTCTACGTATCGTAGCAATTGGGTTCTAATGCTACTTAAATCGCGATATCGCATCTCATTTAAATGTTGGTGATAAGATATAATATTCATTGCGGACTGTCATGTATACCTCCTATTCACTCCAAACGAATGTAAATGCGACACTTCCTTGCTGGGAAATAGCGTCTGCAGATGCCTACGCATCGAGGCAATAGAGTTCTAATGCATCTTAAATGCGATATCGCATCTCACATCTGTGTTTCATGATAAGATATAATATTCATTGCGAAGAGTCATGTATACCTCGTATTCACTTCAAAAGAATGTAAATGCGACTATTCCTTGCTGGGAAATAGCGTTTGCAGATATCTCCGCATTGAGGTAATAGGGTTCTAATTCTTCTTAAAACGCGATATCGCATCTCACTTCTATGTTACATGATAAGATATAATATTCATTGCGAAGTGTCATGTATAACTCGTATTCACTTCAAAAGAATGTAAACGCGACTATTCCTTGCTAGGAAATAGCGTTTGCAGATGCCTACGTATCGCAGCAATAGAGTTGTAGTGCTTCTCAAAACGCGATATCGCATCTCATTTCTATGCTTCATGATAAGATATAATATTCATTGCGAAGTGTCATGTATACGTCGTATTCACTCCAAACGAATGTAAATGCGACACTTCCTTGCTGGCAAATAGCGTATTTAGATATCTACGTATCGTAGCAATAGAGTTCTAATGCTACTTAAATCGTGATATCGCATCTCACTTCTATGTTTCATGATAAGAAACAATATTCATTGCGAGAAGTCATGTATACCTCGTATTCACTTCAAAAGAATGTAAATGCGACTATTCCTTGCTAGGAAATGACGTCTGCAGATGCCTACGTATCGTATCAATAAAGTTGTAGTGCTTCTCAGAACGCGATATCGCATCTCATTTCTATGCTTCATGATAAGATATAATATTCATCGCGAAGTGTTATGTATACCTCGTCTACACCATAAGTAAACGTAAGTGCGACACTTCCTTGCTAGGAAATAGCGTTCCATTTGCTTACTTATCGGAGCAATATTGTTCTATTGCTTCATTCAACACGATGTCGCAAGTCATTTCAACGATTCATGGTAAATTGCAATGTTCTATGCAATATGTTACATTTATCTGCATCTAGACCTTAGAAGGATGTGAATCCTATACTTACTTGCAACAGAATATCGTTTCCAGATCTCTACGTGTCCAAGCAAGACATTTCTAATTCTTCAATCAGCGCGATGTCGCATCTAATTTCAACGTTTCAATGCAAAGAATCTGTAATCATATATCCATAACATTGTGCTTAACTGTTAGAGGTCTTCAATAGAATGTGAACTATATAATTCCATGCAACGGTATGGCGCTCCGTAGTGTCTATCTGTTAAAGCAATCGAGCTAGAATTCTCCATGCAATGCGCTGGCGTATCCCATTTCATCGTTTCAAAGTAAGAATGCTGTAATCTCTTATGCATAGCTCTATGCTTATCTGCTTTAAAACTTCATAAGAATGTAAATTCTACAGCTCCATGCAACAGGATTGCCCTTCGTAGTGTCTACATGTCGAGACAATAGAGTACTAATGCATTATACAATGCCATGACTCATCTCATTTCAACGTTTCGAATTAAGTAAGCTGTAATCTTCTATGAAAAGCATTATAATTATCTGCTTCTACTCTACAATAGAATGTGAATTCTATAGATACAAGCAACAGGAGGGCAGGCTCTCCACCATCCTACTGCCTGCCCTGATGCGGGCAAAGGATTCCCAGGGCCACTCAAACCGCGACCAACATCTATCTTATACTCTAACCGATTCATCGTTATGCGTTTTCCATTAAGCTTGCCGGGATCAGTGATATTAATTCGCTCAATCTAAATTATTATTTTCTTTTTAAGTTTCTCGATTTTTTTAGTTTCTCTCACGATATCGTCTATTTCGTTGTACCTTACCCTTACAGTATGGTATATAATCTGTTGTTTGATATTTCTAGGATTTCCTCTTAATAAATGCAATGCTTCCACATATTCTCTTTCTCTTTCTCTTTAGTTACATTGTTGTTATTTTATGCTTTTCACCCTCCACATTCACTCTCTACACCATCTAGGAACAGGCGTTATACGATTACTGCAGGATGACGCCCCGGTCTCGTTACACCGAGATCGAGTGTTCTCTCTTGCATCCGTTGATTTATATATGTTATATATTGGAGAATATTTCCTCTTATCCTTTGTATTTTTCGAATGAAATTACATTGACAGAAGTACGAGCTAGTTCTGCACGCCTATTTGAAACAACATTAAATCACCTTGTTAAACAATAATATATTAAATGTGACTTGGACTTTTAAATTTGAATTTATAAACATCTAACAGGTAAATATGTTTTTCTTACTATTCATATCATTATACATTCAGTGATTTATTGTGTGCAGTGATTTGATATATTAACTGCTTGATTATATTTTGCAATGATCTTTGCGTACCAAACATTGTTTTTACTCCTGATGGGAGTGGATAGTTCATCGTTTTATATTCTTATATCGCATTGATTATAAAAGTATATGACATCCTTTTTATGCAGTCATGTATAATTAAGTACTGTGACGGTTTTTCCCGTTACAATCCGCAAGAAAAGGGTATATAGAACCAATAATAACGGGGTATCCAGAAGTTTAGTCCGGGGTTATATCGGGGTACAGAATATCCGCGTGCTTCGGCAACGCGAAGTACAGAGCAATAAATTTCCTATCCAGCAAGTATTTCGAAGCTGCGAGGTTGGGACTTTTTGGGCGCCAGCTACTCAAGAAGTAGCAGAAACTAATAAACCACGCAACCCGGGGAAACCCGGTGCAAGATAACCCTGGAAATTTCGAAATACTCTTTCGCTCGACTGCTTCTAGCCGAGTGCGCAAATTAGGGTCGCGGGATACTAAACTCACGGCTTCTTTCTAGATTGCCTCGACGCGGTATTACAAAAGGGTATACGACACGCCGCGAATGACCGGGGATCACCACCCGTTATACAATACAAATTACAATACGCGATATCACAATTGCGGCAGGGAACAAATGGGACGCTTTAGCGTATAAGGACTCACGTTCTCGTTTCCAACAAGTATGGATCTCGTTCAGTCCGTCTACCTCTCTCTCTCTCTCTCTCTCTCTCTCTCTCTCTCTCTCTCTCTCTCTCTCTCGCTAAGTAGTCGCTAAGTCGTTCAGAAGAATAAGAGGCTGTCTTCGTGCTGGCTAGCTCATTATATAGGTTTGCTGGGGGTCTTCGGATCCCCTTAGATCCTCCTTAGGGCTCCTTGATGGTGTAGGGCCATACGCTTCGGTATTGTTCGGGGCATCGATCGGTGGATTTCGGCGATCTTCCCTGATCGCGCCCTCTGGTGTGTCTAGAGGGGGTCCTCTGGATTATTTGAACTGCGGCGCGTGTCGCGCGCCGCGCTTTCCACGGCTCACCTGCAATTCCGCTGCGCATCTTGAGTTTTCCTCTCCATGGGCTCAAGGATCGCTCCATTCATGAATCTCCTCAGCAATGACGCAGGATCACATTTGGCAATGGGGAACCTGTGCTTTCATACAAATTAGAACCGTTAGATGTCAGTAGATGTTCAGCATATGAGTATTGATAGACATTTTGATGGTCGTTTTCCTATATTTATAGTTATTGAGCGAGTCGTATATATTTCTTTCAATCCATCATAGACTAAAAATATTAATTATAAAAAAAATATTACTTACAAAATAAAAATTCATGCTGTTGCGTCCCTAACTTCGCCTTGTGTAATTTTTGAAATAACATGCTGTCATCGTATTTAATGTAACCCTCAATTGCATGAATTTGCAACAATAAATTGAAGAAAATATATATAAAATAAGTGTGTATATTTTTATGACAAAGTAATTATCGACTTTATGGAAAAAATCGCCCTATCGAGCTAGTTTATAGAAAATAATAAAATCGAGTTCTTATATCTTTGTTTTGTGCCGGTGTATCTATTTTGGAATCAAAATAAGTAAATTGCACAGTTTAGTTATTTTTCATATTTGCTTATAATTTTTATGGAAACAGCTTCCCCATTAGTAAATGTCAGCCTACGCCACAACCACGCGTGTAGCTATGGTGAGCTGATAGTGTCATTGTCACGGCCGTGTTGCCCGTGTGCTATATCTCGGTGCTTTAATAGAGATATCTAGGAACATAAGTAATTTGTAAATAACACATCTTTTCTCTTTGAAATATTTGCCTTTGCATAGAATAGAACGTATAGATATAATGGCCTGTTTTGTACCCATTTCGGTCCAATTCTATTATAGCCTTTGAGCAGAAGTAATATTGATTATACTTGATTTTTGCAATAGTTCTTTGATTAACAGATTTTATTAACCTAGAATCATCGTTTGACGGATGTATCAATCTACTTTGTAGCTCCATCAGTTTCTTTTTCTGCTCGCTACTTTCCATTTTCAGTTCCATATACTTATCCTTTATCACGTTGCGTAAAATTACAATAACTTTTTGTCCTCAAATTTTACGGATATTTCAATTAAATTTCCTTTGATTAAATAAACTGAAATTAAAGAACAGTGGCACGTACCATTTCTTGGAAACGTTGTATCGTAATTTGCATCTGACTGTTTTGAAAGGCAAAGCACTTTACTTAACGTTTGCAATGATTCGGTTAGCGAAATAAAGTAATATTCTACTTTCGAAATTGTTGGCTCTTGTAATTCTAAGGCAAATATATTCATCTGTCGACATCGTGAACATTGTTTTTTGGCAAAATTCCAGAAAAACAAATATACTATGAGTAAAATAATAAACATCATAATATTAAATTTAACTCTGTTCATCGTTGCCTTGTTGGACACATCCATAACAATATACAGGGTGGGGCAGTAATAAGTAGCACCTCAGATATCCACGAAACTATATGTTTCATAGAAGTTTTTGCTAATATAAAATTACATAGTACAAAGGGGCCATCCGTTGATGAAAATAGTTTTTTTGTAAGTGGAGTTATGTTGGACATATGAAGGTTACCTTCATTTTTTAAAATGAATTGGTATGTCCATTCTTCCGTAATACGATAGAGCATTTTAAAGCAAGTTTAACGATCTGTAACATGAAGGCATTGAAGGTTACAAAAAGTAAAGAAAGGCGATAATACTCACGGTTTTGATAGTAAATGAAACATACGTATTGTGAACAGTGGTGCAAGGCGTAATACTTACCGTTTACTTCACTGTGAATAAACACTTTTCGAAGGGCATTTCAATAGTTTGCAGCATAAGTTAAACATGATAAGATTAGTGTTGAAAAATCGGTTCGAATACGTTTGGTTAGGCTGTTCTTTGTGTCGTTCATTTTATATAAGTACTGAGCTGCGGATTCCTGAGGACAGCTCACAAAATTGTTGAACTATGGAAGATTATCATTGTGAATTTGAATCAAAAGGTAATTAATTTCCATTAGATTGTAAACAGATCTCAATGTTTCATTTTAGATAGTAAGATTAAATACTCTTTACAAAACTACAAGAATGGATACATACCTTTCTGTTATTATTACTTCATAAAGAATTATAATTGCAATTATATAGTTCATTACGATAAAAAATATTTCTCAGAAAATTCTAAATATTGAATAAAAGAATCAAGTAAAACATTTTTAATAATTACGAATATGAAAAATACTTGAACATTCCAATAGAAAGATGTCTAAACAGGAGCTAGAAAAGTCAAACTTTCAATTTCAATTCCAGAATTCATCTATAAGAGGTAAAATGTTTCGAAAGCTTTAATTACAGTCTTTAATGCAAGCAGTTGGGCAGTATTTCAATTTTTAAGAAAATTGATGAAAGTCAACCATTTTGAAGTGGTCAGAATCTTTGTCGTTTGAGCAATAAGTGAATAACAAATAACTGCATAAATTCCAGGCTTAAAAACTTATGGATTAAATCCTATGCAGACTCGTTTATGAGCGAGTTACAAAATAATAATCCACACTAAGTAATCATTTTAAAACTTAAACGATTACATCTCGCGAACTTTCAAAGATATCAGAAGCGTGAAAAGTATGTGGTTTATCAAAAACTCTTCTAAAAGAACGGACGAAGCCAATAGAAATCTTTGTTGAAGTAAGCAAGTTCTAAAGTTCTAAGCAACGCGATGGCCCTTATCTGCCTATGTTTCATAGCAAGTAAGTTCTGAATTTCTATGAAATCCGATGGAATTCCTCACTACTAACGTTTCAAAGTAAGTTCTCAAATTCTCAATTCTACGTTTAAAACTGTGTGTGTTCTATATATCTATGTAAAGTGATGGTTCCTATTAGTTGTGATGGAAACCTATATATAGTAAGTCAGGGAAACTCGAAGGGGTTAATTATCTAAATGCTTTAAGGTGTAAAACGTACTTTAATCTAAAGCAATCTATGGTTCCAAGGTATCCGCTCACGTACAACTTTTCTTGGGCGCCAGTTGCTCAGAAAGTAGCAAAGGGATAGACTACACGACCCCGAGAACCCTGGAGCGGAACAACCCTTGAAACTTCGAAATGCTCCTCTTCTCGACTACGCCTAGCCAAGTACACACACTCAGGTCGCGAGATACTGAAGTCACGGCATGTTTACTTATGGTCTCGACGTGGGTTTAACTAACAAGGGCTACGGGAAACTACGCAACACGCCGCAAATTACCGGGTATCATAACTCGCTTCACGATATAAGATACAATATACAATATGCGACACAAGAAATGGGACGCTTTAGTGAATAAGCTCTCACGTTCTCTTCTTCAGGTTCCTTGAATTCGCTGGTGGTCCTCGGGTCTCCTGCATCCTCCTCGGGGCTCCTTGGTGGAGTGGGCTGTAGGCTTCGGTATTGTTCGGGTCCATCGATCAGTGGATTTCGGCGATTTCCTCTTCTCGCCCCCTTGGGTGTCCCCGAGGGGATCCTCCTGATCATTTAAATTGCGTAGCGCCTCGCGCGCCGCGCTCCCATGGCCCACCTGCAGGGCCGCTGGACTTTTGACTTCTCTTTAGGGGTTAAGGATGGTTGAGGACCTTCTCACATCCCAGAGCATTATAAAGCACAAAAGCAGATAAGCATAATGCGATGCATAGAGCTTTACAACCTTCTAACTTACTTTGAACTGTTTATATGAAATGCGATATTGAGGTGCATGAAGCATGACAAATTAAATGCTTCGGCACCTGGACATCTAGAAACGCTATCCCCGGGCAAGAATGTGTAGGGTTCACACTCAATTCATGTGCAGAAGCAGATAAACATAACGCGATGCTATGAATATTACATCTCATCATGAAATATAGAAGTAAGATGCGCAGCCGCGTTTTACGAAGCATTAGAACTCTATTGCTTCAAAACCTTCAGATATAGAAACAAAATTCCGTAGCAAGGAAATGATGCATTTACATTCATTTGAAGTGTAGAGGAGATATACATAACGCGTTGCATTGAAATTACATCTTATCATGTGACTTAGAACTGATATGCGATATCGCGTTTTATAAAGAGTTAGAAATCTATTGCTTCGATGCGTAGACAACTAGAAACGCAATTTCCTAGCCAAAAAGTGTGGCATTTGCATTCTTTTGAAGTGTAGACGAGGTATAAATAACACTTCGTAATGAATCTTGTATTATATCATGAAACATAGAATTGGGATGCGACATCGCGTTTTAAGAAGCAATAGAACTCCACTGCTTCGATAGGTAGATATCTGCATACGCTACTTTCTGGCAAGAAAGTGTGGCATTTACATTCTTTTGAAGTGTAGTCAAGGTATGCATAACACTTCGCTATGAATATTATATCTTATCATGAAACATACAAATGAGATGCGATATCGCGCTTGAGGAAGCAATGGAACTACATTGCTTCGATACGTAGTCATCTGGAAACGCATTTCCTGGCAAGAATGTGTGGCATTCACATTCACTTGAAGTGTAGACGTGGTATACGTAACATTTCGCAATGAATATTATGTCTTATCGTACAACATAGAACTGAGGTGCGATATCGCGCTTTAAGAAGCATTAAAACGCTACTGCTTCTATACGCAGAAATCTGGAAACGCTATTCCCTAGCAAGGAAGTGTGGCATTTATACTCATTTGAAGTGTATACGTCTTATACATAACACTTCGCTGTGAATATTATAACTTATCATGCAACATAGAATTGAGATGCGATGTCGCGATTAAAGGAGCATTAGAACTGTATTGCTTCGATACGTAGCAATCTGGAAACGCTATTTCCTAGGAAGGAAATATGGCATTTACATTCTTTTGATGTGTAAACGAGGTATGCATAACACTTCGCAATGAATACTATATCTTATCATGAAACATAGGAGTGAGATGCGATATCGCGATCTAAGAAGCATTAGAAATCTATTGCTACGATACGTTGGCATCTGCAAACGCTATTTCCTAGCAAGGAATAGTCGCATTTACATTCGTTTGGAGTGAATACGAGGTATAAGTGACACTTCGCAATGAATAATGGATCTTATCATGAAACATAGAAATGTGATGCGATATCGTGTTTTAAGAAGCTTTAGAACTCTACTGCTTCGATACGTAGATATTTGCAAACGCTATTACCTTGCAAGGAAGTATCGCATTTACATTCTTTAGATGTGAATACGAGGAATACATGACACTTCGCTATGAATATTATATCTTGTCATCAAACATAGAATTGAGATGCGATACATCTTATCATGAAACATAGAAACGAGATGCGACATCTCGTTTTAAGATGCATTAGATCTCTATTGCTACGAAACGTAGACATCTGCAAACGCTATTTCCTAGTAAGGAAGTGTCGCATTTACATTCTTTTGAATTGAATAGGAGGTGTACGTGACACTTCGCAATGAATATTATACCTTATCATGAAACATAGAAGTGAGATGCGATATGGCGTTTTAAGCAGTATTAGAACTCTATTGCTACGGTACGTAGACATATGCAAACGCTATTTGCTAGCATGGATGTGCCGCATTTACTTTCTTTTGAAGTGAATACGCGGTATACGTGACATTTCGCAATGAATATTATAACTTATCACGAAACATAGAAATGAGTTGCGATATCGCGATTTAAGCAGCACAAGAACTCTATTGCTACGATACGTAGACATCTGCAAACGCTATTTCATAGCAAGGAATAGTCGCATTTACATTCTTATGAGGTGAATACGAGGTATACATGACACTTCGCAATGAACATTATATCTTATCATGAAACAGGGAAATGAGGTGCGGCATCTCGTTTTAAGAAGCATTGGAACTGTATTGCTTCGATGCATAGACGTCTGGAAACGCTACTTCTTAGCAAGAAAGTCTCGCATTTACATTCTTTTTAAGTACATACGAGCTATACATGACACTTCGCAATGAATATTATATCTTATCATGAAACATAGAAACGCTATGCGACATCTCGTTCTAAGGTGCATTAGATCTCTATTGCTACGATACGTAGACATCTGCAAACGCTATTTCCTAGCAAGGAAGTGTCGCATTTACATTCTTATGAAGTGAATACGAGCTATACATGACACTTCGCAATGAATATTATATCTTATCATGAAACAGGGAAATGTGGTGCGACATCACGTTTTAAGAAGCATTGGAACTCTATTGTTTCGATACTTAGACATCTGGAAACGCTATTTCCTAGCAAGTAAGTGTCGCATTTACATTCTTTTGAAGTGAATACGAGGTATACATGACACTTCGCAATGAATATCATACCTTATCATGAAACATAGGAGTGTGATGCGATATCGCGTTTTAAGATGCACTAGAACTCTATTGCTACGATACGTAGACATCTGCAAACGCTATTTCCTAGGAAGGGAGTGTCGGATATACATTCTTTTGAAGTGAATACGAGATATACATGACACTTCGCAATGAATATTATATCTTATCATGAAACAGAAAAATGAGATGCGACATCTCGCTTTAAGAAGCATTAGAACTCTATTGTTTCGATACGTAGACATCTGGAAACGCTATTTCCTAGCAAGGTAGTGTCGCATTTACATTCTTTTGATGTGAATACGAGGTATACATCACATTTCGCAAGGGATATTATGTCTTATCATGAAACATAGAATTGAGATGCGATACATCTTATCATGAAACATAGAAACGAGATGCGACATCCCGTTTTAAGATGCATTAGAACTCTATTGTTTCGATACATAGACATCTGGAAACGCTATTTCCTAGCAAGGTAGTGTCGCATTTACATTCTTTTGATGTGAATACGAGGTATACATCACATTTCGCAATGGATATTATGTCTTATCATGAAACATAGAATTGAGATGCTAGATCGCGTTTTAAAAAGCATTAGATCTATATTGCTACGATACGTAGACATCTCCAGACGCTATTTCCTAGAAAGTAAGTGTGGCATTTACATACATTTCAAGTGTAGGCGAGGAATACATAACACTTCGCAATGAATATTATATCTTATCATGAATCATAGAAATGAGTTGCGATATGGCGTTTTAAGGGGCATTAGTACTCTATAGCTTCGACACAGAGATATCTGGGAACGTAATTTCCTAGAAAGGAACCTCCTCGCACCCCCTAGCATCAACCCCTGGACGCATGCAACCAGCCAAACTCGCCTGCTGAACCAGCAACTGGAAGTGTTCGCGAGCGCATACCTGCACGCGTTCACACACACCGAGTTCGGCTGCCTCACTCGCACCGCCGAGTAGACCTGTCTCGCTCGTACCGGGCACCAGTGTCTCGCTCGCACCACCGAGTATACCTGTCTCGCCCGCACCAAGGGCGGGCAGCCCTATCTCCCTCGCACCGAGGATTCCGTCCTGCACGAAGACGTAGCCGCAGCCCATAACCGGAATGGGGTCTTTTCCAATTCCGGGAACAGGATCTGCTAGATCCTATATATTACTTCTAAGCTAGGACATACATACCATATCATGACGCATATATAAGAATTCCTAGATCTAAGTTACACTAAGTAAGATGCGTCCGGCCAGCGGCATGCGCCGCTAGCCCCACCACGAGCCGCGAGTCCCCACTCGCTGGACCGCGCGCTCTCCGCCTCGAGACTCGAGTCCCCCACTCGCGGGACCGCGATCTCCCTACCGCGAGCCTCCGTGACCGTAGCGCCCCGCGAACCGAGGAGGTCAGAGACGCGTCCCCAGAGCACACACTCTGACTCGAGAACTCCTACCGAGGAGTCGAAATCTCTAGTTCTAGATCGTTAGCCACCTCAATGTGGGGTTTAGGCATCGTATTTCTATTTCCATTTTAACTTAGTCTTAGTCTTAGAATAATTCCAGTTCTTGTATACTTTAAACCTAGAATATATTTTATTCTTACTTTTACTATATCCAAGTACAAGTTCTTTTACCAAGTCTACTATTTCCACATCTATTAATTTTATCAAGTGTTTACAATACTAGTTCTACTTTTAACATTACATTTAACTACGAATTCTTCCACGGGTTCTCCATACGACTGGTGTTGCTCCTCATCAAATTGAAGGAGTATAGAAATCGGCTTTGTGACGTTGAGACCGCCGCCTATCATTCAGATCTTAGTCGAAAGTACAGAAAAACCTGGTGAATGAATCGTGCTTCCGGTTTGCGAAGAACGCGACGTGCGAGTAGGAAGAATTTCATACGATCACTTGTGCGTTAATATTTGGAGGGCGTCCCGAGAGTCCTCGTATACCAGCGACCTGCCTTCGCACCAGTCCAGACGCCGCTTTTCGAAGCGACCGTCGACGCTTCCGATCCAGACACCACGACGCATCACGCCGATTATGCCACATTCAGCATCATCGCTGAATTCCGACCGCCGTCCTCCTCTTCGCTGGCGACTGATCGAGATTTCCGTAGCAGCCAACAGAACGAAATCCGCTACGATCCCAGCGAACGATCCTCCACGCCGTTTCTAAGTACAAATCGAGAGAGAAGTCATCGAAAGGTAGGGTCATTCCCTTATTATCGCGAGTGTTTTCGCTAGTGTCGCGTCAGCCGAAATTGTCGGACCCGGGCTAAACGCGTTCCCGCGGACCGAATTACCGAAAAATAGGCTCGTGTCTTAAAGCCACCGGAGCAACGGAAAATAGTTTCGCCGGACGTGACACCTCGTATTCACTTCAAAAGAATGTAAATGCGACACTTCCTTACTAGGAAATAGCGACTGCAGATGTCTCCGTATCGAAGCAACAGATATCTAATGCTTCTTAGAACGGGATATCGCTTCCTATTTCTATGATTCATGATAAGATATAATATTCATTGTGGAGTGTTATGTACACCTCGTATTCACTTCAAAAGAATGTAAATGCGACACTTCCTTTCTAGGAAATAGCGTTTCCAGATGTCTACGTATCAAAACAATAGAGTTCTAATGCTTCTTAATACAGGATATCGTATCTCATTTCTATGTTTCATGATAAGATATAATATTCATTGTGCAGTGTTATGTATACCTTGAATTCACATTAAATGAATGCAGTTGCGACACATCCTTGCAAGGAAATAGCGTTTGCAGATGTTTACGTATCGCGGCAATAGATGTCTAGTGCTCCTTAAAACGCGATATCGCATCTCACTCCTATGTTTCATGACATGGTATAATATTCATTGCGAAGTGTTGTGTATACCTCGTCAGAACTTCATAAGAAAGCAAATGCCACACTACGTAGCTAGGAAATGCGTTTCCAGATGTCTACGTACCGAAGCAATAGAGTTCGAATGCTACATTAAACGCGATATCGCATCACAATACTATGTTTCAAGATAAGATATAATATTCATAGCGAAGTGCCACGTATACCTCGTCTACACTCCAAAAGAATGTAAAGGCCACACTTCCTTGCTAGGAAATACACTTCTAGGTGTCTACGTATTGAAGCAATAGAGTTCTAATGCTTCTTAAAACGTGATGTCGCACCTCATTTCCCTGTTTCATGATAAGATATAATATTCATTGCGAAGTGTCAAGTATGCCACGTATTCACTTCAAAAGAATGTAAATGCGACACTTCCTTGCTAGGAAATAGCGTCTCCAGATATCTACGCATCGTAGCAATAGATTTCTAATGCTTCTTAAAATGAGATATCGCATCTAATTCGTATGCTTCACGACAAGATATAATATTCATTGCGAAGTGTCATGTGTTCCTCGTATTCACTTCAAAAGAATGTAAATGCGGCACATCCATGCTAGGAAATAGCGTTTGCATATGTCTACGTACCGTAGCAATAGAGTTCTAATACTGCTTAAAACGCGATATCGCATCTCACTTCTATATTTCATGATAAGATATAATATTCATTGCGAAGTGTGATGTTTTACTCGTATTCACTTCAAAAGAATGTAAATTAGACACTTCCATGCTAGGAAATAGCGTTTGCAGATGTCTACGCATCGTAGCAATAGAGTTCTAATGCTTCTTAAAACGCGATATCGCATTTCATTTCTATGTTTCGTGATAAGACATAATATCCATTGCGAAATGTGATGTATACCTCGTATTCGCTTCAAAAGAATGTAAATGCGACACTTACTTGCTAGGAAATAGCGTTTCCAGATGTCTAAGTATCGAAACAATAGAGTTCCAATGCTTCTTAAAATGTGATGTCGCAACTCATTTCCCTGTTTCATGATAAGATATAATATTAATTGCGAAGTTTCATGTATACCTCGTATTCACTTCAAAAGAATGTAAATGCGACACTTCGTTGCTAGGAAATAGCGTATCCAGATGACTACGTACCGAAACAATAGAGCTCTAATGCCTATTAACACGACATGTCGCATCTCACTTCTATGTTCCGCGACAAGATATAATATTCATTCTGAAGTGTCATGTATACCTCGTATGCACTTCAAAAGAATGTAAATGCGACACTACCTTGCTAGGAAGTAGAGACTGCAGATGTCTCCGTATCGAAGCAACAGAGTTCTAGTGCTTCTTAAATCGCGATATCGCATCACATTCCTATGTTTCGTGATAAGGTATAATATTCATTGCGAAGTGTCATGTTTGCCTCTCATTCACTTCAAAAGAATGTAAATGCGACACTTCTTTGCTAAGAAGTAGCGTTTCCAGATGTCTATGCATCGAAACAATAGGGTTCCAGTGCTTCTTAAAACAAGGTGTCGCATCTCATTCCTATGTTTCACGACAAGATATAATATTCATTGCGAAGTGTCATGTGTTCCTCGTATTCACTTCAAAAGAATGTAACTGCGACACTTCCTTGCTAGGAAGTAGCGTTTGCAGATGTCTACGTATCGTAGCAATAGAGATCTAATGCATCTTAAAACGGGATGTCGCATCTCGTTTCTCAGTTTCATGATAAGATATAATATTCATTGCGAAGTGTCATGTATACCTCGTTTTCACTTCAAATAAATGTAAATGTGACACTTCCTTACTGGGAAATAGCGACTGCAGATGTCTTCGTATCGAAGCAATAGAGTTCTAATGCTTCATAAATCGCGATATCGCATCTCATTTCTATGCTTCATGACCAGATATAATATTCATTGCGAAGTGTGATGTTTTACTCGTATTCACTTCAAAAGAATGTAAATTAGACACTTCCATGCTAGGAAATAGCGTTTGCAGATGCCTACGTATCATAGCAATAGAGTTCTAATGCTTCTCAAAACGCGATATCGCATCTCATTCCTATGCTTCATGATAAGATATAATATTCATTGCGAAGTGTCATGTATACCTCGTATTCACTCCAAACGAAAGTAAATGCGACACTTCCTTGCTACGAAATAGCGTTTGCAGATGTCTACGTATCGTAGCAATAGAGTTCTAATGCTGCTTAAATCGCGATATCGCATCTCATTTATATGCTTCGTGATAAGATATAACTTTCATTGCGAAGTGTCATGTACACGTCGTATTCAATTCAAAAGAAAGTAAATGCGACTATTACTTGCTAGGAAATAGCGTTCCCCGATGTCCACGTATCGTAGCAATGTAGAGTTCTAATGCTACTTAAATCGCGATATCGCTTCCCATTTACGTGTTTCGTGATAAGATATAATATTCATTGCGAAGTGTCATGTACACCTCGTATTCAATTCAAAAGAAAGTAAATGCGACTATTGCTTGCTAGGAAATAGCGTTTGCAGATGTCTATGTATCGTAGCAATAGAGTTCTAATGCTACTTAAATCGCGATATCGCTTCCCATTTATATGTTTCGTGATGAGATATAATATTCATTGCGAAGTGTCATGTACACCTCGTATTCACTTCAAAAGAATGTAAGTGCGACGCTTCCATGCTAGGAAATAGCGTTTGCAGATGTCTTCGTACCGTAGCAACTGCGTTCTGACACTTCTTAAAACGCGATATCGCATCTCATTTCTATGTTTCATGATAAGATATAATATTCACTGCGAAGTGTCAAGTATGCCTCGTATTCACTTCAAAAGAATGTAAATGCGACACTTCCTTGCTAGGAAATAGCGTCTCCAGATATCTACGCATCGTAGCAATAGATTTCTAATGCTTCTTAAAATGAGATATCGCATCTCATTCCTATGTTTCACGACAAGATATAATATTCATTGCGAAGTGTCATGCGTTCTTCGTATTCACTTCAAAAGAATGTAACGGCGACACTTCCTTGCTAGGAAGTAGCGTTTGCAGATGTCTACGTATCGTAGCAATAGAGATCTAATGCATCTTAAAACGAGATGTCGCATCTCGTTTCTCAGTTTCATGATAAGATATAATATTCATTGCGAAGTGTCATGTATACCTCGTTTTCACTTCAAATAAATGTAAATGTGACACTTCCTTACTAGGAAATAGCGACTGCAGATGTCTTCGTATCGAAGCAATAGAGTTCTAATGCTTCATAAATCGCGATATCGCATCTCATTTCTATGTTTCATGATAAGATATAATATTCATTGCGAAGTTTCACTTATACCTCGTATTCACTTCAAGTGAATGTAAATGCGACACTTCCTTTCTAGGAAATAGCGTTTGCAGATGTTTTCGTATCGTAGCAACAGCGTTCTGACACTGTTTAAAACGCGATATCGCATCTCATTTCTATGTTTCATGATAAGAAATTTTATTCATTGCGAAGTGTCATGTGTTCCTCGTATTCACTTCAAAAGAATGTAAATGCGACACTTCCTTGCTAGGAAGTAGCGACTGCAGATTTCTCCGTATCGAAGCAACAGAGTTCTAGTGCTTCATAAATCGCGATATCGCATCTCATTTCTATGTTTCATGATAAGATATAATATTCATTGCGAAGTTTCACTTATACCTCGTATTCACTTCAAGTGAATGTAAATGCGACACTTCCTTTCTAGGAAATAGCGTTTGCAGATGTTTTCGTATCGTAGCAACAGCGTTCTGACACTGTTTAAAACGCGATATCGCATCTCATTTCTATGTTTCATGATAAGATATTTTATTCATTGCGAAGTGTCATGTGTTCCTCGTATTCACTTCAAAAGAATGTAAATGCGACACTTCCTTGCTAGGAAGTAGCGACTGCAGATTTCTCCGTATCGAAGCAACAGAGTTCTAGTGCTTCTTAAATCGCGATATCGCATCTCATTCCAATGTTTCGTGATAAGGTATAATATTCCTTGCGAAGTGTCATGTTTGCCTCCCATTCACTTCAATAGAATGTAAATGCGACACTTCCTTGCTAAGAAGTAGCGTTTCCAGATGTCTATGGATCGAAACAATAGGGTTCTAGTGCTTCTTAAAACGAGATGTCGCATCTCATTCCTATGTTTCACGGCAAGATATAATATTCATTGCGAAGTGTCATGTGTTTCTCGTATTCACTTCAAAAGAATGTAACTGCGACACTTCCTTGCTAGGAAGTAGCGTTTGCAGATGTCTACGTATCGTAGCAATAGAGATCTAATGCATCTTATAACGAGATGTCGCATCTCGTTTCTCAGTTTCATGATAAGATATAATATTCATTGCGAAGTCTCATGTATACCTCGTATTCACTTCAAAAGAATGTAAGTGCGACACTTCCATGCTAGGAAATAGCGTTTGCAGATGTCTCCGCATCGAGGCCATAGAGTTCTACTGTTTCTTAAAACGCGATATCGCATCTCATTTCTATGTTTCGTGAAAAGATATAATATTCATTGCGAAGTGTCATGTACACCTGGTATTCACTACAAAATAATGTAAATGCGACACTTCCATCCTAGGAAATAGCGTCCGCAGATGTCTACGCTTCGAGGTAATAGTGTTCTAATGCTTCTTAAAACGTGATATCGCATCTCTCTTCTATGTTTCATGATAAGATATAATATTCATTGGGAAGTGTCATGTATACCTCGCCTTCTCTCCAAACGAATGTAAATGCGACACTTCCTTGCTAGGAAATAGCGTATTCAGATGTCTACGTATCGTAGTAGAGGGGTTCTAATGCTACTTAAATCGCGATATCGCATGTCATTTCTATGTTTCGTGATAAGATATAATATTCATTGCGAAGTGCCATGCATACCTCGTATTCACTTCAAAGGAATGTAAATGAGACTATTGCTTGCTGGGAAATGGCGTTTGCAGATGGCTACGTATCGTAGCAATAGAGTTCTAATGCTACTTAAATCGCAATATCGAATCTCATTTCTATGTTTCGTGATAAGATATAATATTCATTGCGAAGTGTCATGTATACCCCGCATAAACTTCAAATGAATGTGAATGCGACAGTTCCATGCTAGGAAATAGCGTTTGCAGATGTCATCGTATCGAAGCAATAGGAATCTAATGTTTCTCAAATCGCCATATCGCATCTCATATCTATGTTTCATGATAATATATAATATTCATTGCGAAGTGTCATGTATACCTCGCATACACTTCAAATGAATGTGAATGCGACAGTTCCTTGCTAGGAAATAGTGTTTGCAGATGTCTACGTATCGATGCAATAGTGTTCTAGTGCTTCTTAAATCGCGATAACGCATCTCCTTCCCTTGTTTCATGATAAGATATAATATTCATTGTGCAGTGTCATGTATACCTCGTATTCACTTCAAAAGAATGTAAATGCGACACTTCGTTGATAGGAAGTAGCGTTTGCAGATGTCTACATATCGAAGCAATAGATTTCTAATGCTTCTTAAATCGTGATATCGCATCTCATATCTACGTTTCATGATAAGATATAATATTCATTGCGAAGTGCCATGTATACCTCGTATTCCTTTCAAAAGAATGTAAATGCGACACTTCCTTGTTTGCAGATGTCTACGTATCGTAGCATTAGATTTCTAATGCTTCTCAAAGCGCGATATCTCTACTCATTACTACGTTTCATGATAATATATAGTATTCATTGTGGAGTGATGTCTACGTATCGAAGCAATAGGGATCTAATGCTTCTTAAATCGCGATATCGCTTCTCATTTCTATGTTTCATGATAATATATAATATTCACTGCGAAGTGCCATGTATACCTCGCATACGCTTCAAATGAATTTAAGTGCGACACTTCCTTGCTAGGAAGTAGCGTTTGCAGATGTCTACGTATCGAAGCAATAGACATCTAATGCTTCATAAATCGCCATATCGCATCTCATTTCCATGTTTCATAATCAGATATAATATTCATTGTGCAGTGTTATGAATACCTCGTATTCACTTCAAAAGAATGTAAATGCGACACTTCCTTGCTTGGAAATAGCGTTTGCAGATGTCTACGTATCGTGGCATTAGAGTTCTAATGCTTCTCAAAATGCGATATCGCTTCTCATTTCTGTGTTTCATGATTATATATAATATTCATTGCGAAGTATCATGTATACCTCGCATACACTTCAATTGAATGTACATGCGACACTTCCTTGCTTGGAAAAAGCGTTTGCAGGTGTCTACGTATCGTAGCATTAGAGTTCTAATGCTTCTCAAAACGCGATATCGCTACACATTACCATGTTTCATGATAATATAAAATATTCATTGTGGAGTGTTATGTATACCTCGTATTCACTTCAAAAGAATGTAAATGCCTCACTTGCTTGCTAGGAAATAGCGTTTGCAGATGTCATCGTATCGAAGCAATAGGGATCTAATGCTTCTTAAATCGTCATATCGCATCCCATTTCTATGTATCATGATAAGATATAATATTCACTGTGCAGTGTTATGTATGCCACGTATTCACTTCAAAAGAACGTAAATGCGACACTTCCTTGCTAGGAAATAGCGTTTGCAGATGTCTACGTATCGAACCAATAGAGTTCTAATGCTTCTCAAATCGCGATATCGCATCCCATTTCTATGTTTTATGATAAGATATAATATCCATTGTGCAGTGTTATGTATACCTCGTATTCACCTCAAAAGAATGTAAATGCGACACTTCCTTGCTAGGAAATAGCGATTGCAGATGTCTACGTATCGAAGCAATAGATTTCTAATGCTTCTTAAATCGTTCATATCGCATCTCATACCTACGTTTCCTGATAAGATATAATATTCATTGCGAAGTGTCATGTATACCTCGAATTCCTTTCAAAAGAATGAAAATGCGACACTTCCTTGCTAGGAAGTAGCGTTTGCACATGTCTACGTTTCGAAGCAATAGAAATCTAATGCTTCACAAATCGCGACATCGCATCTCATTTCAATATTTCATGATGAGATATAATATTCATTGTGCAGTGTTATGAATACCTCGTATTCACTTCAAAAGAATGTAAATGCGACACTTCCTTGCTAGGAAATAGCGTTTGCAGATGTCTACGTATCGTGGCATTAGAGTTCTAATGCTTCTCAAAATGCGATATCGCTTCTCATTTCTATGTTTCATGATAATATATAATATTCATTGCGATGTGTCATGTATACCTCGCATACACTTAAAATGAATGTAAATGCGAAACTTCCTTGCTAGGGAATAGCGTTTGCAGATGTCTACGTATCGATGCAATAGTGTTCTAATGCTTCTCAAAATGCGATATCGCTTCTCATTTCTGTGTTTCATGATAATATATGATATGCATTGCGAAGTATCATGTATACCTCGCATACACTTCAACTGAATGTAAATGCGACACTTCCTTGCTGGGAAATAGCGTATTCAGATGTCTACGTATCGTAGCAATAGTGTTCTAATGCTACTTAAATCGCGATATCGCATCTCATTTGTATGTTTCGTGATAAGATATAATATTCATTCCGAATTGTCATGTATACCTCGAATTCACTTCAAAAGAATGTAAATGCGACACTTCCATGCTAGGAAATAGCGTATGCAGATATCTCCGCATCGAGGAAATAGGGTTCTAATGCTTCTTAGATCGCGATATCGCATCTCATTTCTATGTTTCGTGATAAGTTATAATATTCATTCCGAAGTGTCATGTAAACCTCGAATTCACTTCAAAAGAATGTAAATGCGACTATTGGTTGCTAGGAAATAGTGATTGCAGATGTCTACGTATCGTAGCAATAGAGTTCTAATGCTTCTCAAAACGCGATATCGCATCTCACTTCTATGTTTCATGATAAGATATAATATTCATTGCGAAGTGTCATGTATACCTCGTATTCCCTCCAAACGAATGTAAATGCGACACTTCCTTGCTAGGAAATAGCGTATTCAGATGTCCACGTATCGTAGCAATAGAATTCTAATGCTACTTAAATCGCGATGTCGCATCTCATTTCTATGTTTCGTGATAAGATATAATATTCATTGCGAGGTGTCATGTACACCTCGTATTCACTTCAAAAGAATGTAAAAGTGACATTTCCATTCTAGGAAATAGCCTTTGCAGATATCTCCGCATCGAGGCAATAGGGTTCTAATGCTTCTTAAAACGCGATATCGCATCTCACTTTTATGATACATGATAAGATATAATGTTCATTGCGAAGTGTCATGTACACGTCGTATTCACTTCAAAAGAATGTAAATGCGACGTTTCCATCCTAGGAAATAGCGTTCGCAGATGTCTACGTATCGTAGCAAAAGAGTCCTAATGCTTCTTAAAACGAGATGTCGCATTTCAATTCTATGTTTCGTGATAAGATATAATATTCATTGCGAAGTGTTATGTATACCACGAATTCACTTCAAAAGAACGTAAATGCGACACTTCCATGCTAGGAAATAGCGCTCGCAGATGTCTACGTATCGTAGCAATAGAGCCCTAATGCTTCTTAAAACGAGATATCGCATTTCATTTCTATGTTTCGTGATAAGATATCATATTCATTGCGAAGTGCCATGTATACCTCGTCTTCACTTCAAAAGAATGTAAATCCGACTATTCCTTTCTAGGAAATAGCGTTTGCAGATGCCTACATATCGTAGCAATGAAATTCTAATGCTACTAAAATCGCGATATCGCATCTCATTTATAGGTTTCGTGATAAGATAAAGTATTCATTGCGAAGTGTCACGAATACCTCGTATTCACTTCAAAAGAATGTAAGTGCGAGACTTCCATGCTAGGAAACAGCGTCTGCAGATGTATACGAATCGTAGCAATAGAGTTCTAATGCTTCTTAGAACGCGATATCGCATCTCACTTCTATGTTTCACGATAAGATATAATATTCACTATGGAGTGATATGTATACCCGTACTCGCTTCAAAAGAATGTAAATGCGACCCTTCCATGCTAGGAAATAGACTTTGCAGATGTCTACGTATCGTAGCAATAGAGTTCTAATGCTTCTCAAAACGCGATATAGCACCTCATACCTATGTTTCATGATAAGATATAATATTCATTGCGAAGTGTCATGTATATCTCGTATTCACTTCAAAAGAATGTAAATGCGACACTTCCATGCTAGGAAATAGCGTCAGCAGATATCTACACGTCGAGGCAATAGAGTTCTAATTCTTCTTAAAACGCGATATCGCATGTCTCTTCTATGTTTCATGATAAGATATATATTCATTGCGAAGTGTCATGTATACCTCGTGTTCACTTCAAAAGCATGTAAATGCGACGTTTCCATCCTAGGAAATAGCGTTTGCAGATGTCTACGTATCGTAGCAAAAGAGTCCTAATGCTTCTTAAAACGAGATGTCGTATTTCATTTCTATGTTTCGTAATAGGATATAATATTCATTGTGTAATGTTATGTATACCTCGTATTCACTTCAAATGAATGTAAATGCGACACATCCATGCTAGGAAATAGCGTCTGCATATGTCTACGTATCGTAGCAATAGAGTTCTAATGCTTCTTAAAACGAGATATCGCATGTCTCTTCTATGTTTCGTGATAAGATATATATTCATTGCGAAGTGTCATGTATACCTCGTGTTCACTTCAAAAGCATGTAAATGCGACGTTTCCATCCTAGGAAATAGCGTTTGCAGATGTCTACGTATCGTAGCAAAAGAGTCCTAATGCTTCTTAAAACGAGATGTCGTATTTCATTTCTATGTTTCGTAATAAGATATAATATTCAGTGTGTAATGTTATGTATACCTCGTATTCACTCCAAACGAATGTAAATGCGACACTTCCTTGCTAGAAAATAGCGTTTGCAGATGTCTACGTATCGTAGCAATAGATTTCTAATGCTTCTTAGATCTCGATATCGCATCTCAATTCTATGTTTCGTGATAAGTTATAATGTTCATTCCGAAGTGTCATGTATACCACGAATTCACTTCAAAAGAACGTAAATGCGACACTTCCATGCTAGGAAATAGCGCTCGCAGATGTCTACGTATCGTAGCAATAGAGTCCTAATTCTTCTTAAAACGCGATATCGCATGTCTTTTCTATGTTTCATGATAAGATATATATTCATTGCGAAGTGTCATGTATACCTCGTATTCACTTCAAAAGCATGTAAATGCGACGTTTCCATCCTAGGAAATAGCGTTTGCAGATGTCTACGTATCGTAGCAATAGCGTTCTAATGCTTCTAAAAAGCCATATCGCATCTCACTTCCATGTTTCGTGATAAGATATAATATTCATTGCGAAGTGCCATGTATACCTCGTATTCACTTCAAAAGAATGTAAATGCGACTATTCCTTTCTAGGAAATAGCGTTTGCAGATGTCTACATATCGTAGCAATGAAATTCTAATGCTACTAAAATGGCGATATCGCATCTCATTTATAGGTTTCGTGATAAGATAAAATATTCATTGCGAAGTGTCACGTATACCCCGTATTCACTTCAAAAGAACGTAAGTGCGAGACTTCCATGCTAGGAAATAGCGTCTGCAGATGTCTCCGCATCGAGGCCATAGAGTTCTAATGCTTCTTAAAACGCGATATCGCATCTCTCTTCTATGTTTCATGATAAGATATTATACTCATTACGAAGTGTCATGTATACCTCCTATTCACTTCAAAAGAATGCAAAAGCGATTATTGCCTGCTAGGATATAGCGTTTGCAGATGTCTACGTATCGTAGCAATAGAGTTCTAATGCTTCCTAGAACGCGATATCGCATCTCACTTCTATGTTTCATGATAAGATATAATATCCATTGCGAAGTGTCATGCATACCTCGTATTCACTTCAAAAGAATGCAAAAGCGATTATTGCCTGCTAGGATATAGCGTTTGCAGATGTCTACGTATCGTAGCAATAGAGTTCTAATGCTTCTTAAAACGCGATATCGCATCTCACTTCTATGTTTCATGATAAGATATAATATTCATTGCGAAGTGTTATGTATTCCTAGTCTACACTTCAAATGATAGTAAATGCGACACTTCCTTGCTAGGAAATAGAGTTTGCAGATGTCTACGTATCGAAGCAATAGTGTTCTAATGCTTCTTAAAACGCTATATCGTATCTCATTTCTATGTTTCACGATATGATATAATGTTCATTGCAAAGTGTTATGTATGCTACGTCTACACTTCAAAAGACTGAAAATGCCACACTTCCTTGTATACCTCGTCCGCACTTCAGAAGAATGTAAATGCCACACTTTCGTGCTAGGAAATGCGTTTCCAGATGTATACGTATTGAAGAAATTCGGTTCTAATGCTTCTCAAAACGCGATATCGAATCTCATTTCAATGTTTCATGATGAGATATAATATTCATTGCGAAGTGTTGTGTATGCCTCAGGTACACTTCAATGTAATGTACATGCGACACTTTTTTGCTAGGAAGTACCGTTTCCAGAAGTCCACGTATCGAAGCAGTAGAGTTCTAATGCTTCTTCAAATGCGATACCGCATCTCAATTCTATGTTTCATGATATGACATAATATTTATTGCGAAGTGTTACGTATACCTCGCATACACTCAACAGAATGTAAATGTCACATGTGCTTTCTAGGAAATAGCGTTTCCAGATGTCTACGTATCGAAGCAATGGTGTTCTGATGCTTCTTAAAACGCGCTATCGCATCTCACTTCTTCTCTTTCATAATAAGATATAATATGCATCGCGAAGTGCTATGTATACCTCGTCTACACTTCCATAGAATGTAAATGTCATACGTCCTTGCTGGGAAATAGAGTTTCTAGATGTCTACGTATCGAAGCAGTATAGTTCTAATGCTTCTTAAAACGCGACATCGCATCTCATTTCTATTTTTCATGATACAATATAATATTCATTGCGATGTGCTATGTATACCTCGCCTACACTTCAAAGGAATGTGAATGCCACACTTCCTTGCTAGGAAATGCCTTTTCAGATGTCTACGTATCAAGGTAATAGGGTTCTAATGCTTCTTTAAACGCGATATCGCATCTCAATTCTGTGTTTCATGATAAGATATAATGTTCATTGCGAAGTGTTATGCATACGTCGTGTACACTTCAAAAGAATGTAAATTGCACACTTCCATCATGGAAATGCGTTTCCTGTTGTCCACGTATCGAAGCAATGGAGTTCTAATGCTTCTTAAATCGCGATAACGCATCTCATTTCTACGTTTCATGATAAGATATCATATTCATTGCGAAGTGTTATGTATGCCTCGTCTACACTTGAAAAGAATGTAAATGCCACACTTCCTTGCTAGGAAATAGCGTTTGCACATGTCTACGTATCGAAGCAATAGAGTTGTAATGCTCCTTAAAACGCGATATCGCACCGCAGTTCTATGTTTCATGATAAGATATAATATTAATTGCGAAGTGCTATCTATACCTCGTTGCACTTCAAAAGAATGTAAATGCCACACTTCCTTGCTAGGAATTGCGTTTCCAGATGTCTACGTATCGAAGCTAAGAGTACTAATGCTTCTTAGAATGCGATATCGCATCTCATTTCTATGTTTCATGATGAGATATAATATACATTGCGAAGTGTTATGTATACCTCGCCTACACTTCAAAAGAATGTAAATGCCACACTTCCTTCTTAGGAATAAGTTTTCCAGATGTCTGCGTATCGAGGCAATAGAGCTCTAATGCGTTTCAAAACGCGCTATCGCTTCCCATTTCTATATTTCATGATAAGGTGTTATATTCATTGCGAAGTGTTATGTGTATCTCGTCTACAATACCAACGAATGTAAATGCGACACTTGCTTCTTAGGAATTAGCGTTTCCAGATGTCCACGTAAAGAAGCATTAGAGTTCTAATGCTTCTTAGACGCGATATCGCATCTCATTTCTATGTTTCATGCTATGATATAATATTCGGTGACAATTGATGTGTATACCTCGTCTACACTACAAAAGAATGAAAACGCCACACTTCCTTGCTAGGAAAATGCGTTTCCAGTTATCTACGTATCGAAGTATTAGAGTTCCAATGCTTCTTAAAACGCGATATGGCATTTCATTTCTCTGTTTCATGATAAGATATAATATTCATTGGGAAGTGTTATGTATACCTCGTCTACAATACCAATGAATGTAAATGCGACACTTCCTTCTTTGGAAATAGCGTTTCCAGATGTCCACGTATCGAAGCATTAGAGATCTAGTAATTCTAAAACGCAATATCGCATCTCATTTCTGGGTTTCAAGGTAAGTTATAATATTCATTGCGAAGTATTATGTATACCTCGACTACACTTCCAAAGATACTACCCGGTAATTTGCGGCGTGTTGCGTAGTTTCCCGTAGCCCTTGTTAGTTAAACCCACGTCGAGATCATAAATTAACATGCCGTGACTTCAGTATCTCGCGACCTAAGTGTGTGTACTTGGCTAGGCGTAGTCGAGAGGAGGAGCATTTCGATGTTTCATGGGTTGTTCCGCCCCAGGGTTCCCGGGGTCGTGTAGTCTATCCCTTTGCTACTTTCTGAGCAGCTGGCGCCCAAGAAAAGTTGTACGTGAGCGGATACCTCGGAACGATAGATCGCTTTAGATTAAAATACGTTTTACACCTTAAAGCATTTAGATAATTAACCCCTTCGAGCTTCCCTGACTTACTATATATAGGTTTCCGTCACAACTAATAGGAACCATCACTTTACATAGATATATAGAACACACATAGTTTTAAACGTAGAACTGAGAATTTTGAGAACTTACTTTGAAACGTTAGTAGTGATAAATTCCATCGGATTTCATAGAAATTCAGAACTTACTTGCTATGAAACATAGGCAGATAAGGGCCATCGCGTTGCTTAGAACTTTAGAACTTGCTTACTTCAACAAAGATTTCTATTGACTTCGTCCGTTCTTTTAGAAGAGTTTTTGATAAACCACATACTTTTCACGCTTCTGATATCTTTGATAGTTCGCGAGATGTAATCGTTTAAGTTTTAAAATGATTACTTAGTGTGGATTATTATTTAGTATCTCGCTCATAAACGAGTCTGCATAGGATTTAATCCATAAGTTTTTAAGCCTGGAATTTATGCAGTTATTTGTTATTCACTTATTGCTCAAACGTCAAAGATTCTGACCACTTCAAAATGGTTGACTTTCATCAATTTTCTTAAAAATTGAAATACTGCCCAACTGCTTGCATTAAAGACTGTAATTAAAGCTTTCGAAACATTTTACCTCTTATAGATGAATTCTGGAATTGAAATTGAATGTTTGACTTTTCTAGCTCCTGTTTAGACATCTTTCTATTGGAATGTTCAAGTATTTTTCATATTCGTAATTATTAAAATGTTTTACTTGATTCTTTTATTTAGTATTTAGAATTTTCTGAGAAATATTCTTTATCGTAATGAACTATATAATTGCAATTATAATTCTTTATAAAGTAATAATAACAGAAAAGTATGTATCCATTCTTGTAGTTTTGTAAAGAGTATTTAATCTTATTATCTAAAATGAAACATTGAGATCTGTTTACAATCTAATGGAATTTAATTACCTTTTGATTCAAATTCACAATGATAATCTTCCATAGTTCAACAATTTTGTGAGCTGTCCTCAGGAATCCGCAGCTCTGTACTTATAAAATGAACGACACAAAGAACAGCCTAACCAAACGTATTCGAACCGATTCTTCAATACTAATCTTATCATGTTTAACTTATGCTGCAAACTATTGAAATGCTCTTCGAAAAGTGTTTATTCACAGTGAAGTAAACGGTAAGTATTACGCCTTCCACCACTGTTTACAATACGTATGTTTCATTTACTATCAAAACTGTGAGTATTATCGCCTTTCTTTACTTTTTGTAACCTTCAATGCCTTCGTGTTACAGATCGTTAAACTTGCATTAAAATGCTCTATCGTATTACGGAAGAATGGACATACCAATTCATTTTAAAAAATGAAGGTAACCTTCATAGGTCCAACATAACTCCACTTACAAAAAAACTATTTTCATCAACGGATGGCCCCTTTGTACTGTGCAATTTTATATTAGCAAAAACTTCTATGAAACTTATAGTTTCGTGGATATCTGAGGTGCTAATTATTACTGCCCCACCCTGTATATTGTTACGGATGTGTCCAACAAGGCAACGATGAACAGAGTTAAATTTAATATTATGATGTTTATTATTTTACTTATAGTATATTTGTTTTTCTGGAATTTTGCCAAAAAACAATGTTCACGCTGTCGACAGATGAATATATTTGCCTTAGAATTACAAGAGCCAACAATTTCGAAAGTAGAATATTACTTTACTTCGCTAACCGAATCATTTCAAACGTTAAGTAAAGTGCGTGCCTTTCAAAACAGTCAGATGCAAATTACGATACAACGTTTCCAAGAAATGGTACGTGCCACTGTTTTTTAATTTCCGTTTATTTAATCAAAGGAAATTTAATTGAAATATCCGCAAAATTTGAGGACAAAAAGTTATTGTAATTTTACGCAACATATATGATGGTGATAAAGGATAAGTATACGGAACTGAAAATGGAAAGTAGCGAGCAGAAAAAGAAACTGATGGAGCTACAAAGTAGATTGATACATCCGTCAAATGATGATTCTAGGTTAATAAAATCTGTTAATTAAAGAACTATTGCAAAAATCAAGTATAATCAATATTACTTCTGCTCAAAGGCTATAATAGAATTGGACCGAAATGGGTAAAAAACAGGCAATTATATCTATACGTTCTATTCTATGCAAAGGCAAATATTTCGAAGAGAAAAGATGTGTTACTTACAAATTATTTATGTTCCTAGATATCTCACTAATTGAGGCTTCTTGTCTTGCAGAACTTATCATTCATGTAACATGTAAAGGGGTCGAAGAATAGTAAAAGATTTTTAAATTTCATATCCTCACTTGATACGTCGATTGGATCACGTAAAATATCGGACATTAATTGCATCTACATCTTCAGACCTTAAATATATAATTGCAACAACATATTTAATAGCGTTTCAATAACATTTTTCTAATTGTTTATATCTATGTCTAATAAATATATATTAATCGAA